>NW_027286931.1:157500-192766 GCF_022747635.1 Hetaerina americana | reverse complement strand
ACTAGTCTTTTCTTATTATCCTTACTTAACGTCCCTGTCATAAACTCCCTCCTCCTTGTGAAAGCCTCTTTCTCCAATTTTTCTCCAACTTTCAATTCTTCTCCTTACGTCCCTACTACTTAGACTGTGTTGGTCCAAAACACTACCGAGATACATAAACTGTTCTACCTGCTCTAGTTTTTGGCCTCCTATGTTAATGTTAAGCTCAGCCTTTATCTTTCTAGAAAATCATATAACCTTTATTTTATTAATATTGATTCTCATCCCATACCTGTCGCACTGAATTTCTAATTCACTAAGCAATGCTTGCAGCCCCTTGGCTGACTGACAAACTAAAGCTTGATCATCAGCAAACCTAACTGATTTAACAAATTCCTTGCCCACTTTCATTCCTACCTGCATTTCTTTCCTTGACTCTTTAATCATTTTCTCGGCATATACTATAGGTTGAACAGTAACGGTGATAATGGGTAACCCTGCCTTACACCTCTTCCTAACCCTGCCGAACCGGACTCCCCATTCCCCACTCAAACCTGAGCAGTCTGAGACATATACAGGTTGCGGATTAGCCTCCTTTCCCGCCAATCTATTCCTATTTCCTGCAATATACTCATTAGTTTTTCCCAATTCACTCTATCAAATGCTTTTTCGAAAGCTACAAAACAGGCAAATACATCCTGGTTGTGTTCTATATTCCTCTCGATTAATAATCTCATTACTGCAATGGTATCACGCGTACCTCTCCCCTTCCTAAACCCAAACTGATCCTCCCCTAAGTAATCATTTGCCCTATTCTCTATCCTTTTGTTTATGATCCTGGGGACATTTTTAGCTACGTGAGACATCAAACTTATCGTCGTGTAGTTCTCACATGATGTAGCCTTTACCTTTTCCAGAATAGGAACTGAAGCTGATCTCACCAAGTCTTCCAGCCAGATTCCTTCCTCATAAATACTACGGATCAGCCCCTAAAGCCTCTTTCTCCCACATTTTCCTAAGCCTTTTAAAAGTTCTGCAGGAATGTTATCCACCCCCACGGCCTTATTTAGTTTCATCTCCCTTAATGCCCTTTCTATCTCATCGTCTAGTATGCCTGGACCGAAGCTATCTTCCTCTACGTCATGTTACTTTTCAATGTCTAACTTTTTTGGTCTAGGCTCTATACTATACAGTTCTTCTATATATTCCTTCCATCTCTCCTGGATCTTTCCTGTGTCAACTGTTACCTTACCCGCTTTATCTCTAACTGCTCTGCAGACTTTCCATATCCTCGCATTGCATCTTCCACCACTTGCCTCTTTACACTTTCCCATTTTTCTTGGATAGTACTTAGCTCTTTACCATCCTCCATGATTTCCTCTACCGCCTGTTTGTATTCCTTCCTTTTCAAACCATTTAATGCTTCTGCATTCCATTTTCTGACTTGCCACCCTTGCCTTATCTTTTTGAAATGGACGCTACATTTCATAACCCCTAAATTGTGGTCAGAGTCCGCATCCGCTCCTGGGAAGCTGTGTGAATTTATCACACTGTTCCTAAACCTGTGTCTAACCAGGATTTAATCTAGCTGAAACTTTTTTGAGTCACCTGGCATTTTCCATGTATACCTGCATCATTTGCGGTGTCTAAACCACGTGTTGGTGATGACTAAGCCCTGTCTCCTGCAGAACTGAATTGCTTCTCCCCGTAGTCATTCCTCATGCCTAAACCGTAGTCCCCTACCTCAACATCATCTCCTTCTTCGCCTACCGTCGCATTCCAATCCCCCATCACTGTAAAATGTTTCCCTGCAGGAACACACGCGATTATGTCCTCTAACTGATCGTATATCCTATCGACCTCTTAATCCTTATGGTTGCTCGGTGGTATGTATACCTGAAAAATAACCAAGTTTGTCGGTTCTGCTTTTATTTCCACTAGTAGTATTCTATCCGTTACCTGCTCTATGTTTACTATGCTTCTTCCTACCTCTTCATTTAATACTATGGCAACCCCTCGTTGGCTCTCGTCCCCGCCGCTGTATATTATTCTATACTTATCACTCCAGTAATCCCCGCTACCCTTCCATCTCACCTCGCATAGACCTAAAATATCTATATTTCCCCTTTCCATCTGTCGCTTAACATTCTCTTATTTCCCTGACCTCATCATTGTCCTAGGATTCCACGTTCGTATTATAACTAATTTGGTCTTCTTCTCCTGCGTCTTCTGTCCTGCTGCTGCTGGTTTTCCCTTGCAAAGGTTTCGTGGGATGACGACCAGGGAAGCCTTGCCTCCCCCACTGCTGGGCACGACAAACAGCTGATTGGGCCGAGCCCTGTGGTGGCCAGGACTCAAAATCTCTGTATAGTCCATCAGGTTAATCTTGGGGATGATAATTGAGGTGGTTTCCCATTGCCTTACTCAATAGTGTTATTAACATGACTCCATCACTTACTTGCCCCCCCACTGGGGTCAGACGCCTCTGAGAAACAGACCCTGCATGGACTACCTTTCGTCTGGCTCCTAACCTTCGACCTATCTGGCATGGGTGACCCTACCAGGAGCAATTATTATTACACCCGCCAGCACAGCTCTAGGGGTCATCAGAACACACAAGCCCTTCCACCACGTCAAGGTTTTGGTCCAGGGAGGGGAATAATTGCTTAGTCCTTGCTATATATTAAGAGTAGTGATAAGTAGGACATATTTCTATATATTTCTACATATATATATATATATATATATATATATATATATATATATATATATATATATATATATATATGTATATAAATGTAGAAGGTGATGGGGTGGAAGGGGGATGAAAATAATAGAGCTCCCAGTAAACCTATTTTTGAAAAACTAGAAATCTTACCTCTTCCTTGTATGTACATTCTTGAAACAGTGTCTCTTATTAACAAAAATCAAGACATGTTTATTGAAAATTGTGACCTTCATAGTCATAATACGAGAAGCCAAAATGCATTCCATGTAAGTCAGCCCAGAGTAAATAAAACGATTAAAGGGATAGATCATCAGGGAATACTTATGTACAATAAATTGCCTGCTTATATCAAAAATATCAAAAGTTCCTTTAAATTCAAGTGTGCCGTGAAAATACCAATTTTCATGTAAATTATTCTATAGTGTAGATGATTTTCTAATGCATACCATTTTAAATGTATAATTGGAATGTGTTAATCCCAAAAAAATTGTAAATTGTATGTATTTGTATTTTTCATATTGTTTTGATATTTTGCATAATGTTTTTTTAAAAAATTCCAAAGAAACTGCGGGAGATACCGCAACAGTAACTTTTAACGGAGTCATCCGCTTGCATTGTTGCATTGTAATGTTTTTTTATTGATATGAAGTGTAAAACGTGTATTGACAAAGCCATGCATAATTCTATGCTTACGGTGAATGAATAAATTGAATTGAATTGACTGTTTCCTCTAATTTACTTTTTTACCATGATAGTTGATCGTTTGCTCCAGTCATTTTATTGTAGTCCTTATCTTAGATAGCTATTTTAACTTTTTTCTACTTAAGTATTTATTCTGTTCGAGTCTCTTAAATTATTACATTATCAATTGTCCTTACAAAGTAACATCTTCGTGTTTTGTTGTTAAAGTGACATCATTGTTCCAGTTGCCTTTATCCTTGCTTATTATTTTTGACGTATTTTTCTTGTGTTGGATATTCTGCTCAACTACCTTAACTTTGTGAATCAAATTCTTAGTTCTTATGTAGGGGGGAATTTGCATTAAATTTAAGATAAAATATGAGATAAGTGTAGAGAGCTGCTTGTAGTTTGCATGTGTATTTAGCTCGTACTTGTCTATCTACCATGTTTTGGTATGTTTCCCCTGTGTTTTAGTGTTGCATTAATTAACCTTTCTAGTTCTTAAGTATATTTCTAGAGGTACATACTATAAATATCTATTATTATTATTATTATATATAAATATAGTTTTGTGTCTTCTTTGTGTTTGAGTGCCGCTTCTTTTTTTATGTATACTAGGCCTAAGTAGATGTAATTGTATTCCTCGCGGTCTATACATATAGTTTGACCACTGTCATTTCTCTTCGTATTTAATCTATTTAGCTGTAACGCTCACGCAAAACCAATAGTAGCACGCTTGCACTTCTCCTACTCTCCCTAAATTCCTTAGTTTCCCCTCTCAATTATACACTCCCCTCGCCCTTAACCAAGGTCACCTTCCCCGCGTCAACAGCCTTTCCCTTGCGTCATCCACCAGCTACTGAACCCCCCGCTGCGAGGGTACTCGACCCTCACTCGACCACTAATTTGCAATAAGCCTATACTTTCGCACATATCGAACTTACCCACCTACTTGAGCTACATAAACCTCGCAAGTCCATTTTCCACACCACTTGAGTTATAACAGTGTAAAACCTAGGCATTAAAACCTCTATTAACTTTTAAAAAGTAATCGGGAATAGGATATCTACCCAAAGGTCATCCGTCCATGAATCGAAAGAGCGATGGCTCCCAAAGGCCCACGTCACCAAGCTAGAGAGGATATTGGCGGAGCTCTGCTCCACGCTGACTGGGTATGCGGCCGCCTCGGGTCCGGGGGCTTGCCCCATTGCCTCCCGCACCACAAGCAGCACCAGTTTGGTGTCCCGGGTGCAAATGCTAATAAGTTGGTCTTGAAGGCGATGGTGGCCGGCCCTTCTCGCCCGGTGGTGACCTCTTCCCATCGGCCAGAGGAGTCGAAGGTGGCAACCAAGAGGTGCATAGCAGCCGCGAGGTGGATTCCGGGAGAGGGGGTGGTGGAGGCCGACCCATCCCTGTCAGCAATGGCTTCGTGGCGCTGTCCGAGGATGGCATCAAGACACCTGTTTGCACAGCCAAGAGTGCACCCTAATCCTCGATGTCCTCCATCCCTAGGGGTAGTTGCGCTGGGAATGAGGGGGGGAATCTTATTGCTAGGGAGTTCCAACGTCTGGCGGTTGGTGACCCCATTGCGGGAGAGGTCGGATAGGGACGTGAGAAACCAGAGGGTTACCTCCTACTGTATGCCAAGGATGGTTAATTCGAAATGCCACGGCTGCAGTCGGGGCGGCGGTCCGGGGCACGAATTGCTCCATGCTGTGGTTGGTAGCCCATGTCGGCACCAATGATGCTTCCAGGAACGGATCCGAAAAGATTTTGGGTGCCTTTGGGGACCAAAAATCCGAAGTGGATCGTGTGTGGGATGCATCTGGTGTGGACTTATTGGTGTCCATATGCAGCATTGTCCCGTGGACTGACTGCGGTGCTTACGTTTGGAGTCGTATTCAGTCTCTAAACAGAAGGCTGTGGAAATTCTGTCGGGACATGGGAGCCAAGTTTGTGGCCTTGAGACCGGTGCTCGGGTCTTGTCGCGCTCCCTTGAACTGCTCTGGGGTCCACTGCACCCCTGAGGCCTCAGTTCGGGTGGCTCATAGGATCTTCAAGCTATGTAGATATTTTTTAGGCCAATGCATAGGTTAGGTAGTGGAATAAGTTGAAATTTAAAGATAAATTTCCCTGATAGCAATTTTATAAAGTGTTGGTCAACTAGAGGGTCTCACAATACTAGGTTGCCTAAAGAGATTTCTCAAAGTATGTACAGTGCTAATGAAACAAAAGAAAGAATTACCTATCACATAATAGACTGTTCGTGTATTAAGACACCCAAAAGACTCCATGGCATCACCAGAAAGCAGACCACAAGGAATACAAAGAAGGTCATAGACGAAGAAATAATTTCCCTAGTAGTAGTTAACTGCCGAAGTTTAAAAAATAAGATACGGGAATTACATCACCTCATTCATAGCATAGAGTCAGATATCATTATAGGAACTGAAAGTTGGTTAACAGATGATATTACAGATAAGGAAATATTTCCAAATCCTTCACAGTTTATAGAAACGACAGACAGAATAGAGTCGGAAGAGGAGTGTTTATCTGGGTTAAAAACTCTACCATCAGTAGAGCTGAGTTATTTCCTGATAATAGTATGGAAAGTGTCTAGTGCTCAGTAAGTATACCCAAGAATATATGTCTGTGCGTATTATAGACCACCCCATGCTGGCGTTAACTCAATAATAGATCTATAAAGGCAGATAAAAAGCTTTACATCCCACAACAATGAGCATAGATTAATAATCGGTGGCGATTTTAATATTCTCACAGTAGATTCGGATTCGTACAGTTTTATAAATGGAGGTAAAGACAAGGATTTATGCGAGTCCCTCTTATTGACGTTTACCTCAAATTCCCTACATCAATTATTCACTTCACCAGCAAGAGGAAATAACATTCTTGATCTATTAGCTACTAATATGCCCGAAAAGGTCTTAAATGTAGGAGTTATTGATGGAATCAGCGATCACAGGGCTGTAAACGCTAAATTTTCCCTAAGCGTAGAAAAGGTTAACAAACCAAAGAAAAAAAATTATTTATTGAATAAAGCTTACTATGATGGCTTAAAATGTGAGATAACTGTTCTTTTCTTAGAATTGACAAATTAAGCAAAATCAGGAGTGTTGAAGATACCTGGAATAATTTTCTTGCGATAACATGTTCATCAATATAGAGCTACATACCTAGTAAATATATAAGAGAGAAAAGGAACCCCATTGGTACAACTTTGAAGTATAGAGGTCTAAGCATCCAAATCACCGCTGGTGACTCAAAGTAGACTATGGACCAACAGTGATAACTGGTGACTAAGTAATTGTATGGGTCTGAGCATCCGAATCACTGCTGCTGACTCCCTGCGGACTATGAACCCATGGGTAATGGTATTATCCCCCCCTTTGTGCCTAGAGAGGGATGATGGTATGGACGAAGGGTGAGTGATGTAATCCCGAAGAAGTCAGTCTGGTACTCGCAATCCAAGAGGAAGGTTAGGCTGGGGCTCTCACCTTGGAAGTGCCAAGCACAACCCTACTACATTACTTTAAACTCTGTTCTTCCTATACTATATTAAATTTGGGTTAAATCGGAACTGTACTATCTTAAGTTACTTTTTTTCTCCCCCCATTTCTATCAATGAACTCCTGTCCACGTCATCCCCCATCAAACTTCTCAAAACACCCGTTTACCCTCGAGGCAGCCACTTGACTCATGAGGTACTTCTTTGTGTAACCAATATTCCGTTGACGATGCAGGGATTCATCTTGGGTCTACAGTTCTTCTTCCAATGTATCCTTTGCCACTCTGGGGATAGCTGGCCACTAAGAGAGCAAATAATCTTAGAAACCGATTGTCCCTCCACAAATTAACTGGAAACAAGTCACCTTGGGAATATTCACAGCTCCCCTACCACCCTCAATGCCAAACCACAACTTGAAGAGATGGCACACACACCAAAGGCACTAGGCCATGTAACGGGGAAACAAAAGCTTCTCCCTCTTATACAGATAATTGGAGTTTTCAACCATCTATTCAAAACTAGTCCTATCATGAAGAGGAATAACTTACACAATTAATTCCCTTTGCTGCAAAACATGAGCAGTTGTTGACTGAATGAACAGCTTAGGGAACAGATTTGGGAACAATGCTGCAGAAACTGCTGTCATGTCAGAAAAGATTGCGCTATGAGAAAGAGTCAAGTATATCAAAGGTCTTCTCATTTAAATGAAAGTGAGAATGGTCATTTTGATGACCTAAACCTCACTCAGGACATATCGTCAACCTTTAGAACTGGCAAGAATGCTGAAAAACTTCGCCGGAACCCTGCTTGAAGACCAATCATGGACTTAGGAAGAGCTTATCAAGTTATCTGGAATAATGTGGAGCTCCATTCAGCAAATTACATCGGAATATTTGAAGATGATAAGGACAAACTGCAGTATTCATGCCTTTGGCTTGAAGTAAATCTGTTATAAATAAATTAATGAGGGATTCAAGTGCACAATTCCAAGTAATTTCAGGGTAATATTACATTAAGTATTCGCATGGAAGCCGATAATTTGTTGGCAAGAGCAACAGTTCAGATGGAGTCCCCTTATTCAGTGGGCGCTGGCCTCAATTGGATGGCCGCTAATAATTGCAAATAAATGGAGATTCATATATTCCCTCGATGACGAGGAGACACGACACTGTATGTGTCTAACAACCCTTCCCTAATTATCTCCTCCTTAGAATCACTTTAACCTAATCCCTAAACCGGTCTCTATCTCTTCAGTGTTCTCTTCCCGCTTAAACATTCTTTATTCTTCCCTCCCTCCTACCAGATACCTGCTATCGTCCTCTCAAACCATGACCACACATGCTTACCTTCTCCCCCTCTTTTTACCTCTCCATCTCTTTAGTTTCTCTGTTTCTTTGGGTTTTCCAGAAAACCAAACCTTAAGGGAAAAAACGACCACAATTTGAAAATAAAAATGAAAATGTAAAAAACAACTCTGAAAAAATACTTTTTTTTTAACAGAACTATTGTTGATTTGAACCGGCCACCTGGCGGTTTGTTTGAGCCCCTTCCATCCAATTTTCAGAATTTAAAAATAAATTTAAAGCAGTTGCTGGGTGATAAACTTCATTGAAGTTTATTAAAATATTGTTTGCATGTGATGTGGAAATGCCATTTTATGTAAGAATATCTCATCTCCTATCAGTTTTTATTGTCCTAGTATGTATGTATGTTCATTGACCGTTGCCACCAGGAGAATTACCCATTTGCAACGATATATTCTTAAACAAATTAACTTCCCCTCTTAGTCCAAGCCTACCTTACTCCTCCCCCCTTCCTCTAACAGACATTAACATGACGTAACACAAGTTGAATCTTGTCTTGTACCTGAAGATGGTTCCATAAACAAACACTTTGTACGTTACAAATAAATCCATGGAAAAGTGCGAATTTTGTCTTTCTCTAAAAGATGCAATGACCATCCCTTGATGGTAACACTAAGTGTCCCTTGTCAACCAACAGTTTTTCTGGACCTTTGATCTACAAGTACATGGCTGTGACCCTCCAGCAAATGGATATTCCTCAGTATATGTTAAAATTTGAGAGGACTACAGGGTCCAACCCAAAAGTCGAAGGACTGATTTTTTTACAAGAATTTTATCGACGATATACTTACATCGACTTAATAATCTTCAAAGTATGCTCCTTGAGCTGCTACAAACTTAGTATAACGTTGCTCCCATTCTCCGTAGCCCGCTGGAAATTTTCTTTGGGGATGCCGTTGATGACCCTCGTCGAAGCCTCTCGAACGGCCTGTATCCAGTCAAAACCTCATCCCTTGAGCTGTCTTTCCATCAGGGGGAAGAAGAAGAAGTCTGGTAGTGCCAGATCAGGAGAATAGGGCGGGTGCGGCAACGTGGCAATGCGGTAGTTGGCCAGGAGCTGTCTGATGACGAGCACGCCATGGCATGGCACGTTGTCATGATGAAGCACCCAGCAGTTTGCACATGGCCAAATCCTGTGAAATAATAATGGGTTGGACGTTGGATGCAGACAGACCCAACTGGTCTGCAATTTCTTCACTGGTTAAGCGTCGGTCTGTGTTCAGCAGTGTCTTCACTCTGTCCACTTTCAGGTCGGTTCCTGCCGTCGACGGCCGTCCGGAGCGATAATCGTCTTCAACGAGCTCCCTACCCTCTTCAAACAACTTGTGCCACTCAAATACAGTGGAACGGCTTAAGGCAGTGTCCCCATAATCCTGCTTGATCATATCGAGGGTCTCAGTTGCCTTCTTCCCGAGTTTCCCACAAAACTTCACGGAATAACGTTGCTCTAAATTCAGATTCATTTTGTTTTTCGACGCGGACAAAAAACTTGCTTCACTAAAAACGGTGTCCTCACTCAACGACAGCCCGCAGGCAACTGAGGTTGGTGTCAGTCTGTTGCTAAGAGCCCCCTCTACCTTACCCTGCCAGGCAGACCCCCCTCCACCGCTCCATTTGCACAAGAGAAAATCCCTAGTGATTACAGGGAGTATTACTACCAAGCATAATATGTCCAATATAGTGAGATTAATGCGATGGTTTAGGAGATTTACTTAGTTACTTTGTGCAAAAATATTTACTTCATGATTTTATGTCAATAGGAAGTCCATCTGCATAACTGCATATATCAGTTCACTGTTCAGCCGATAAACCTGTGGAATGGAGCAGACTTTATTTAAATGAATCTTAATAATCTTGTAATCTTGACAATCGACTGTCCTGGGCTGTCGCAACTTCCCCAGGGTATTATTGCCCAAAGCAACCCTTCTAAATGTGGTTAACATCAGAAATACAGCCCTGGAGTCTATCTCCAAGGAGTCCCTGTGGAAATTATTCAATATTCAATGCCTAGATATTAGTCACGACTAGTTGAAGACATTTTTTGGCCTCCAGCCTTTCAGAAAGGTAACGGCAATGGATTTCCAAGGTAAATAAGAGTTACTTGAGCAGGATGCAATTGGTACAAAAAAGGAGGTGTTATGCTTGATTATTATCCAGAATCACATCAGTTCCTTCCCAGGAAGTCTCTGTGGCCTGAATAATTAAATGATCTTGTCCACAGATAAACTTCTTTCCGTCTGAAAGAAAACACGACTCATTGAAGGCAACTTACATTTAAATATCACTAGAAAAGCATGTTGTTACAAATATAAATAACTCAGCAGCAATTTTACATGCCATTAATTACATTTTGGTATTACAATCACAACCGCCACATTTACTACAGATTAATCCCATTGTCTCAATTCTTCTATAATTTTTCCTGCTTCAATTCTATTATCAAATATCTACAGCATTTTCCAATAATAATAGGAATTACATAAATTCCATTAATTACTTCTCAAAACACTGTGCAAGACTTCGGATAGCTGGCCACCCATGGAGTAAATAGTCTTAGAAACTAATCGCCCCTCCGCAACTTAACTGGAAACAAGTTGCCTTGGGAATGTTCACGGTTCCCCTACAACCCTCAATGCCAAACCACCACTCAAAGCAACAACACACGCACCAAAGGCACTCAACCAAGTAACAGGAAAACATTTATTACTTCCTCAGACCCTGGTAATTGGTGTTTGCAACTACGCATTCAGAACTAGTCCTCCAATGGAGAGGGTTAACTTTCACAACTCCCTTTGATGCAAACCTCTCTCTCAAAATAACTGCAGTGAGACTACAAACGAACCATGGATACCACAGACAGAGGCTTCTTGTGGACACAGTGTCATGGTACACCCAGCCGCTGTCCAAGAGTTTCAACCATTTAAACATACCTCATTGACATCCATCCATGGTTGTCAAAATTCATCGTCAATTAAGTGAGGGACGAGTGTTAGACAATGCAAGTGGAGGTATTGGACACACCACATACCATTCTGGTAGACTAAACAATGAACATAATACAACAAGAACAATAATCTCCCCTCAAGCTAGGACCAGGAAATTAATTATAAATCCTACAATATCAGCCAATGGTGTATCAATCCACCTCTTGAACCCACAGAGAGTGGACACAGGTTTTGGCCTTGGGAAAGAAATCGCCACACCTTGAACACACACAAAGGCAATCACTTTTGGCAAATGGATGGACCGACAGAATTAATGATAGGAGCCAGACAAAGATAGTTTCTGCCACCCCTGTGCTGTAGTGGGATAATACCCACTCTTGCGATTGGAGTTTCATCGCTATCATATTTTAACACAGATTTCAAGGAGATGCAGGTGTACGTTGATGGAAAAGAGGACGTAAGATCAAACTAATTGGTCAGCAATTACATCACCTCGTATTCCATTTAATGCCAAAGATATACTCCAAAGTATTAAAAACTCCCAGGACCCAACAAAACTAGGCCAATACTTGTGGAAATTGGTTGAATGGAAGAAGCAGACTTTACTCCTAAACATTCTTGGGGCATGATTAATGGGAAAAGGATAAGTATGCAAGGAGAGCATCATTCCCACTAAATCCACCTATGGCTGGAGGCTAAGACAACCAATAGACATGTCTCAGGAATGAAAGGGCCTCAAGGGACTTAGACACCACAATTAACTTCATTTATGACTGCATTTCCTATGACTTTCTAGAGGGTCACTGGTATACTGAAGGAAAAGTGAAGTGGCTGAAGGACAAAGTGTCCAGCACTCAGATCATATATTCAATTCCAGGTTAGGGAGAATAGAAACTCATGGTGTGGGGCAGTGGGTGCTCTTATTATTATTTTCTGTAAGTTGCTCAATGGCTGAAGACTAAGAACACCAAGAGACATGTCTAAGGAGTAGATGAGCCCAGGAACTGAGGACCCTTTGAGTATCGCCATACCATATGCACAACTCTAACATTTAAATGTAAGGACTCTTTGACTGGATGAAAATTTTGTCTGCGCTGGTTTGTGCCATTTTTATTGCTTCCCTAAGGCTCATTGACGCCAACTTGGATGAGGGATAGGAGAAAGACAAACTGCAATTTTTGCCACCACCATACCTTATCCAAATATAACATCTCTCCTTAAAATGAGTAGTCATCCACTGACGCATCACCTTCCCCTTCTTTGCACAGTTTCTTGTGGCCAGAGGCTTCTTGCAGACACTGCCTCACGCTGCACTCCAACATTCACATCCATGTTCCAGTGGACGACCATTTTCAAGACTTCAAGGAAGCCTACGACAAAGTAGCTCATAGCAAACTGCTGATGAAGCTAGAAGCATACGGTAGAGATAAGAATATCCGGACTTGGATCAAAAACTATTTGAATGGTTGAATATAAAGAGAAGTCAGAGATAGAGTTGGATCGATTGCAGTAGAAGGTACTTCACGTGTCCCACGGGGAAGTGTAATGGGACCCATTTCATTCTTACTTCCCTTAATTCACATTTACTGAGCAGTCGCAAGTAAGATACCTTTGATTGATGACGGTACAGTGGTGAACCTTAATATCCAGTATCCTGAAGACAGATCAGCTTTATCAGATGACCTTAATGCTGTACAATGCTGGTTAGACTCTCGCTAACTAGAATCAAACTTAAAAAAGTGCAAAGTAGTGAATTTTCAGAGAAGGAGCAGCTGTTTCCCATCATAGGTCCTTCTCTGTTCTCAATTAAGGTTTCCACGAACAGTGGATAATTTTGTTATCAGTGATCCAGAAATTGCTGTCATAATTTTTTCTGTAAGAGGTTCTTCATTTGAATTTTAATGCCTATTTTCAACTATTGCTTTGTTTTGCACTGTATTCTGGATATCTGGTCGATTTACACTCTGCCAGTTCAGGCATTAGATATCAATGAATCATAGATAAAAAGAAACGAATTAACAAACTAACGTATTTCTTTGAATCTAAGACACCTTCGAATTGAAGATGCATCCCAGTTTTAACACACTAAAGCCAAAATAAAGTTGACTTGCGATTCTAAGATGCACCATACTTTGGGCCCCAAGAGTGACTGGCTCTTCTCAGGGATATCTTGGGCAGTATTAAGAGTTCATCCATGTTTCAGAGGATTAGCAGGGGTTAGTTAGCGGTCTTTCCGATGAGGGATGATCTGAACATCTTTGTTGGGTAAGATTTTCTTTGTATTCTTTGATTGGTGGCATACATCCTGTAACCAGAAGACATAGGGTATCCCTGAAGTGCCAGACATTTGACAGCACTGCATTTATTGTATATAATACTGGAGCAAATCCGACTGTTTTTTTCCGTAAATTGGAACCCTAGGTCTAATTGAAGCGCCCATTATCATATCAACGAGCATTTGAATCATCTTTAAACATTGGGTATGGAATAAATGGGATTGAGCATCACATAGTGCAGTGCTAATCAAATGCAGCAATGGCAGGGACTGATGCTTTTCATGGAGAGGCAGACCTCTGTTCTTTAGCAAGCCAGTTTAGTGTAGCAAGTGACGTCGTCTTGTGGGCAGTGAAAAAGTCTGGGCGTTAAAAAAAGTCGAAATCAAGAAATTGGCGGACTTGTTCATGACACTGATAAATAGTCATAATAGGGCTCTAGGAAAACTAGAGGCCAAGTCCGAAAACAATGATGTAAATGTAAAAATAATAAGATAAATAGTTAGAAAAGAGTTGAAGCTCTCCTGTTCGAAACCTGCAGAGGGCCCATCTTTTGCTGAAATCGCTTCCATTCATAGCAAGATGAGCGAGATGTCTCCAATAAGGAGCAAGAAGGCAAACAAAACGTACACTGTAGTAATAACCCCAGGGGAAGGAGTGGAGGAAGAAACAAGTGACGACACAAAGATGAAGGTACTAAAAATATTAAACCCCAAAAAACATGGCATTAAAATCAAAGAAATCACTAGGACAAAGAAGAAAGCTATAAAAATTGAGTCCTAAAACGAAGATATCAAAGAGAAACTGAAGAATTGCAAAGGATTTGCCGATAATTACCTACTGATAAGGAAACCAGCTAAGGTTCTCCCTAGAATGACATTATATTTGCGGTTAAATCAAGCGTAACACCAGAGGATCTTGAGGAAGCTTTGAGGAACCAAAATGACCTATCTGCAGGTAGCCACATGAAAGCATTGTTTAAATTTGGGAAAAGAGATGAACAAACAGCAAACTGGGTAATCTAGGTAGACCCCATTAGCAGAAAGAATTTGTTAAATAGAGAAAGGGCTTTCATTGAGTTTAGCTCATATAGAGTGAAGGACTTTATAGTAGCAACGAGGAGCTTCAAGTGCCAAAAGTTTGGGCACACTGCCAAAAAGTGCTATGCAGACCAGGATGTTTGTGACCATTGCTCCGAAAACCATGATTCCAGGAAATGCAACTCTGTAGAAAAATCACCCTGCTCTATGAATTGCAAGAAAGCAGACATAAAAGATTGTAGCCACAAAGCCAGTGACAAGAAATGCCCTTGTCTAAAGAAGGCACTGGAATGCATCATAGAGCTGATCGATTATGGGGACTAAAAACCACATTATAAAAATAGGGCAAATCAACCTTCAACGGGCAAAGGTTAATACTAATGAATTAAGAAAAATAGCAATGGATCTTGGGCTAGATATTATATTGAAGCAGGAACCATATGTGTACAGCAACAGTCATGAAAGAAAATGGAAAATCCCAGGATTCGGAGTGCAAACGTGCATTACACGAGCAAATGCCAAAGAAAGATTTTTTTGCAAGCATCATGGTCTTTAAAAAAAATTATGATTTCTTGAGTTTTGAGCACTGCACAACAAATCACTTCGCAGCTGCAGAAATTCGGGCTTATAGGAAACCATTGATATTGATTTCCGGATATAGAGGCCACCATCCTGTATGCCAGCATCGGAGGACATCCAAGAATACATCACAGAATTAAAGAGCCTGATACATAAATTCAAAAATAAAAGGATACCAGTCGCAATTGACTCTAACGCAAAGAACGAAATATGGTTTAGTAAGGAAACCAATGACCGTGGCAGGGCATTGGAGGACTTAATAGCTTCCGAAGATCTGTATATAATAAACGAACCAGGGCAACCGTACACTTTTAGTTCGACAATAGGCTGCTCAAATATAGACCCAAACATCAGCAACTCGACATTAATACGAGACGTGTACAGATGGGAGGTTCATGCCGAACTATCCATTAGCGATCACAGATTAGTCACATACCAGATTGGCATGACTATAGAAAATGAACGCTTTCATCAAAGAAGATTCAATATCAGTGCAGCAAACTGGAGAAAATTTATGGAGATATTATCAAAGAACACCTGGAACAAATGTGAATTGTTGCCATGGGATCCAAGCAATAACAACATCGATGCACGAGTTAGATCACTTACGGAGGCGCTGCTAGGCTCCGCTCTGGCCTCAATCCCTCTGACCGAAACGGAGAACACGACGATAGGAAACAGTATGGTGGAATGAGAAACTTCATAGGCTTAAGATAAATTGTAGAAACCTACGGAGAACTTAACAGAAAAGCATTAGCCCCGAAGAACGTACCATCAACAAAAGAAGGTACTTTGAGGCAAAGGAGAACTATGAACAACAAGTGCAAAAAAGCAAGGAAAAAAGCTGGGAGTAATTCTCGAGGTCAAATATTGAGGAAAACCCCCGGGGGTTAATATATAAAATCGCAAGGGAAAAATTTAAAATCCTACCAACATACTCAGCTAAAACCAAAGCCAGAGGGGAGCTTCTATTCCTGGACGAAACCATTTCCAACATCATCAACACGCTAGTACCGGATGAACAGCATAAAATGAAACTGAAGAGCAAAAAGTAATTAGGCGTGAGGCTAACCTCCCTTATCTGTAATGTACGGAGATAGATATCACCGATGAAGAAGTTAAAACCGCGATTAAAGAGATGAAAATGTAAAAGGCCCCAGGCTTTGATGGCATAAACGCTGAATTGATCAAAGCAGCCGAGCCGGCTATCCTCAACCGCAGCCGAGCCGGTTATCCTCAACTATTTAACTAGATTGCTACAGGACTGTTTCAGAAACAAGTACTTCCCTGCGGCATGGAAAAAGGGTGTCCTATGCACCATCTTGAAATCTAAGGAAAAAGACCCCTCTGATGCTGAGGCATACAGACCCATAACACTACTACCCGAAATGGGGAAAATGTTCGAAAGAATCATCAAAATGAAAATTGAAGAAGCAGTTGGCATAAATGATACACGCACTTGTTTAATAACGAACACTCTATGTCATCGCATAGTAAATAAGATAAAAAGTTATTTCGTATGTATCAAAAGCAATAACCATGGATCTCACACTCCCTTCCAAACCCGAATTTCCAATCAGGAACATCAAGTGTACTACACGTCAATTCTCCATAAAACAGTATATCATGGTCGAATTCTGCAATTATTCATGTAAGCCTTCACTTAATTAGAAATTCATTGTTTCGATTCCGAATGCAGCGAACGCCAAATTAAATAACATTTCGACTTGGCGAGAGAGTCAGGCCAGAGTATTGTTTCTGGAGTACGGATAGATGGAGAGGGTCCAAATGGTCCGAATTCCAAACAGCTGAAAGGAAATACGCGTAAGGCTATTTTCAGTTGTTTTGGCCTTGTCAAACTGCAAACGTTAAGGTGTTGAGGGAGACCCTAGTGTTAGATGAACCTTCGCATCCCTGCCACATAAATTAAAACACCGAGAACACCAGTGGTCCTTAAAGGTAATGAGATACGATCTCCAGGTGCCATGCATCCGACGACTCGTCGCGCACAGGGCCCGATATTCCTTTCGAGGAAGTCCTACAAGAAGTAAGCTGAATTACATAAATTGGACCAAAAAGGATTTGCCATTTTTTTATTAGGGAATATCTAGCAAGTAAGGTTGCATTCATTGGTATTTTAGGACGAATTTTTAAAATCAGAGAAATTCATAACTCACATGATCAATTACATCTCACTCTTCATGGTACATCGGACCCAGAATCCCGCAACGAGTTTGCTTCGCGCCCTTCGATTGGTCGTGATGACGGGACAATATTCTTCTTAAGACGACCTTAAAAAATAGCAAAAATAAGAACAGAATTCACAACTACACCTGTGCCATATTCTTGAAATACTATGACCCGAGGAAAATTAAATTAATATCCATGTCCAAAATAAGAGTCGTTGGAAAGTTTTAATGCAAATGATAACCTGCTTCGAGAGGCGACTCCGTCCCTCTCGAAGTGAGTTATCATTTGCATCTCCCCCCCAAGGGATCGAACGGGTGCTCCAAAGAATTGGAGCACCGGTTCGATCCCTTGGGGGGAGGTGAGAGGTTCTATCGGAATCCAAAAGGAGGCGCTGGGCACGCGGCGTTGAACTTTCACAAATAAGGTGGCTAATAGATTACTTCACGTAGAGAGATTTGCTTCTGATGGCGATTAAAAGAATACCTATAAATGCATCCATTATACCGAACAATACCGCCCACACACGATTATTGGGGAAGGGGGAAGAGGGATGGGGGGGATAGGGAGGGAGAAGGAGCGCGTGGTAAGTGTGGAGGGGCGTCAAATGGGCTGATCCCGGAATAAGAGAAGGGTCAGAAGGGGCAGTCCTGCCATTACTATCGGGTAACTCTTGACACCTCACCCATTTGTATGGACCCTTTAAATATTAATCCCCTCATTTTTCCAATCTCACGTAATAAACGGCGCTGTTGTTTACGCTTGAAGCAGTTACCTTGTACTTTAAAAAACGTGCATCAAGGTTTGACGAGAGAGTTTTTCAAAACAAGTATTATTTTATCACTCAAATTGCCATTATTCACTGAAGAACAACGTGCAGGAAATTGAAATTAATGAAATAAATGACAAAAAGGAACGAAAATAAAAACCTGCGGAAAAATACACACAGTCTTGTTAGTATGGATATTTAATACTTCCACGAATTGAAGCCTTAAACAGTAGAACACAAGAAACTCAAATATAACTATAGAGTCAAGTAAAGAAAGATTTGGTAGAGCAGACATCGAAAATACATGTACGCATAGAAAATATTTGGGGTGAAAGCAGGCCTAGAATTTAAGAAACGAAGATGAAATTTCAGCATGGCTATAAACCTACGAAAAACCTATAAAAAGAAATAATTAGAAATGGTTCTTTGGTATGGAAATTAAGACGGAAATAAACCCATATGTGTGAGGAAGCCCAATTAATCATGGATTCTTTGTCTTTGTTGAACGAGATAAGGTATTGGTTGAATTGTTTTGCGATATGGAGATGGAGAAAGATCAATGAAATACTTTGAAAGGGAAAATGAGGAAATAGAAAATTCGTTTCAGTCAGGGAATGAGAAGGAACCGCTGGGGATATTCTTAATGTTAGAAAAACAATCGGAGGGTGTAAACGAGCGTGATAAGAGAATGTTTGGTCAGAGAAAATAAAGCGGAAACGAAAGTCAATGTATGCTCATTTGGGGGTGAGAAGTTGTGAGGAAAAAATTGATTTTCTGGGTGAACATTTTAATGCCGGGAATATACAGTTTTAATACAGTTGCTCGAAATGTCGTCACGAGTGCAAGGAACTTTGCATATTATCTCCGTTTATGGTTGGTAAGTTTACTGCAAGCCTCTGACATAAATAATTGCGCGTGGAAAAAGAGCGAATGAGGAAACAAGGGTTCTTGGATCCTCCAAATTGATAATTGTGATTTCCTCTCCTCATCCTTTCTCTCCTTCCCTTTCCTTATCACCCTTATTAAGCCAATCATTGATACTCTCACCAGACAGTCAGTGAGTTATCCAGTAATAATTATCTAACCCTTTAAAAATGTCTATACTATAAGAATACGAAGGAAATTCATCATTTTTTCATTCAATGGCAACAAGATATAATGACCAATATACGCAAATTTCTATATTGCCAAAAAATAAATTTGAAACGAAATTGGATCACTCGCGGAATGCGCTTCCTTGCTTCAACGGTGTGCCTGTATTTGTCATAGTTTAAATATATTCTCAATGTCGTCAGCATTAGGGTCACAAGTGCATGCAGAAACTTGTAAATTGTCGTTACGGCAAATGAACAGCATAATAAGCATTACAAGTCGGTTCAAAATATTTACCCGCCGATTTTCAAATTCGGATATATGTTTGGGCTATAAAGAAGTTCCTTTTGGTTCCCCTCGCGCAGCACGGGACCAGGTATATTCATAATTGCGCTATCTTTAAGCTTATGGTGAAGTGATGATTTTGACGAATTTTTTGTATCAACTTCTGAACTGTAGATCGAATTCGAGCAAAAAAATGAGGACATGATATAAATCAGGGTTGGAGTGAAATGAAAGATCAATTTACGGGAGAGTGAAAAATAAATTCCTGTGAAGTAGACATCGTGTATGGGTTCTAATAAAGTAGGCCTCTGAAATGGGATGAATAACAAAATAGATATCTGAAATAAATCAGGTAAGAGGGACAGATTAAAATGGAAGACGCGTTTACATGACTGTGAAAAAATTAATTCCTATGTAGTAGACATCATGTATATGTTCTGATGTAGTAATTATGATTTGGTGGGAGGGGGATGAGTGACAGTTGAGGAAATTCGCGTCGTTATGACTAAGGGGGTCATTTGGCAGCGGTGAGATTGCAGGGAATTGGGAAGTAAGGGTGTAGAAAGAATTCCGGTACCGCAATACCTTACTCCTATAACGAAAGACGCAAGGGTACCCGTGGGTGGTTATACTATCAGGAAAAACCACCGATGTGTACAATAAATGATTACGACTAGGAAAGTGTTTGCCTCCTTCCATTAAAACACAAAACGGAGTCCAATCAAAACGCAGGTTCAAAGCTGTATTAAATTGACTGATGGGAGAGTGTGTTTCCTTCGCAAATGAGCACTTTGCTGTTTTACAGAGTTAGTATCCTTAAAAGGGAACATGGAGAAGGGTGTGGGTGGAAGACAGCTTAACAAAACATAAAGGAACATGGTTAATGCGTGCTACTGACAGTCCCTTTCGTCCTTGTATTCTCGGGATGAATGGTTGCACCCTTGTATTCTCGGAATGTCCATCCAATTCGAGTCCTTTTGTTTTTCTGATTGCACTTACAGTTATATTCCTTAATCTGAGTCATACGTAGACTTCCTGAACTTGGCACTTCCCCAGGAATATAAATCCCCTATAATCACTCAGGCCACCGAAATGAATGAAAATACACTCAAAAATAACATCCAAACACAGAATTAATGGACTTTCATGGTCTTATTTCCTTCAAGGCCAATGAAACAACAAAAGGTCACGTTATTCCCTAGGTAACTCAGCTTTCTGCTCTACGTAATTGGCGTCAGAGATTTCATCCCTCCACATAAAGCAAGCAAAAAGTAAAACGACGGTAAAACGAGTGAATATTTGAATAGTGTGTCACGAGAACAGACACACAAAAAAACAATCAGAATGAATAAGTACGCAGTCAACACAATGGCGTTCGTTCTTTGCCCGGGGAATATATTTCTGGCTAGCGAAGGAAAATTACGTCCTCAAGGAAATCCTCAGTTTTCCCTAACATCTCGTCAGTAAAATGTCGACATTCAGCCGTTAAATTCTCAAGCTACGTTCCGAGAGGGAAAGAATTTACTCCTGCTTTGTTCTATGTTAAATGTCCGCGTAGTCACTTTCAAGAAATAAGACGGAAAAGTCTGGAGGTTCGAGCTTTCGTTTTCCGAAGGAACGTCTGTCAAGCACGCATTTGTTAAGAAGTACGTTGTCTGTAAAATATTAAGTAACCGAGATGTTTTCAAGAGAAAATAATAATGCTACTTACCAGGAGAAGGGACTGTAGGAATTCCTCCGGTAGAAGTAGAGGATGGGCAAAGATCCGACTTGATATTTCTCAGGTACCTGTCTCTGTGCGAATGTGCGCCTTCGCCGCGCCGTCCCGAGTCAGCATGTGCCAGTGGCCACCTATTTCCCTTAGCGCCATCTAGTGGTAATAAATCGTACTATGGCAGTTTATTGAAATACTAAAGAAAAATAATATTGAATTAAAAATATTAATTAATAATGAGAAAATTGTTTTGAAATGACATTGCCAAAATTTTAAATGAAATATTTTATGCAGATTTAATTTACTTTTTAAAATTTAACTTAACAGTACATTTTCAAATTTTCCAAATGACGTCATTCCACGGTTTCGGCCACCTGCTATTCCTTCGATTGACTAATCCGCTCAGATGGTCACGTGTCGTCGTGCTGGATGGAGGTGAGGGCATACTTGTCTAATATTCGCGCCTTTAAAGTGATTAATGTTGGTTGACTTATGTTATGTGATGCAATCGTGAAAAAGGGTGGAATTCTTTCAGTTAATAGGTTAATATATTATTAATACTGCGAAAGCAATAGACGTGTCCATTCTCTCATATTTATGGAACACGACTGTCGACCGATCCGAGAGATTGCTGATATCTTATCCTTTTGATGTATCCTAGTGAAAAGTGAATTTACATCATAATTTACAATGAAATGGGAAATCGTGCCATTACATTGGCATTGTCTTTAATGCCGAGAAGACGGAGCGATTGTGGTACGCGACGATGTACGATGTGTAATTCCAAACAGTCGTGACTAAGATTGCTTATTTAACCCTTTTACGCCATGGAACCAAAATCTCAATCCATTTTCTACTCTAAATTCACTTACACTTAATTTTTGTAGACGTTTAGTTCTCTCCAGTCGTTACACTGGATTAAAGTTTCTTATACCCGAGATTTTTGAATGTCGCTACTTTTTTCAACGAAAGTACTCGTCATGCCTCATTGCATTTTGCTTCCATTCTCATTGAAAGGGTAATCTCATATATTAATTAAACTTTAAGGAACTGGAGACCACCGTGTGTGAACGTTTGACCCAAGAAAGCGGTGTTGGTTGAAATCACCTGAGCATACGCGCTCCAACTTAAAAGACAATGTCTCTGCGTGCTAAGAGTCCTCCAGTCCATTTCGCCCCATTTTACTTAGAGTCTTTCTCTTGGTCGGACCGGAGTCGAAAACTCTCTCTTTGTGGGAAATTGCTCAAGTAGCGACGATGAATTCCGTGTTTCGAACAACCATACCTTCACTTTAGACGACTGCTGATGGGCAAACATTAAGCATTTTCATCAATGGAAGCTCAATGACTTGCAAATAATTTAATTAGAAGCCTAACCGGATAGTTTCTTATTAAAAAACCAACCTGGTTTATCGAGCAATGTCGTATGTATATGAGTGGTTGGCCATTATTTTGAAAGCGCTCTATATAACAAAAATGGAAAAATGTTCACGCACATTCTGAAGTGTTTGGATTTTTAGTATCTAACCTGTTTATTAATTTCAGTTCAGTGATGCAATTGGTGTGTGTGCGTGTGTGGACAATGATTTCATGAAAAGGGAAGAATGGCTCACTGTGGTGGGAGAATGTCTGGAAGTGCAGGAATGAAATCAGGATCCCTAGGGAATGGAACTTCGGAGACTCCAGCGAATAGGAATTATCGTAAGTTGAGATTTCTCGATTTCTTAAAATATATTTTGTGAACTTGTTTTCTATGCATACATTGATCAATCAGTCTTAAACTGGTCCACTTCGAATTGACCTCGTCCAGTGAAGGTCATATTTAAGCGTCCCTCTCTTCCTCGTCTCTTAGATACTCGCCCACCACCGCACATTTCTCACCAAAATGTTTCTTCCTCAAAACGATTATTTGAAGAGATTTTCTTCCAATTCCTTTTGCAAAGGAGAATCATTCCTACTGAAAATGTAATCAGTGTCGTAATTACGTGCGACACCGTGTGCAGGGGCAAGTGATATCCTGAAAACGTGGATCTATATATGGATCCATTAAGATAGCTACAGACGCGTGCCTCTTTGGATTAAACATTTGGCGTAAAATGATTACTATTCATCAAGATATACTCACTCCTTCCATTTGCAGTTTAAGTTCTCAGTGGCGTCGGCTTTGAGGTTATACGTGTGCCTATATAGCGATGAAACCGGAAGAGTAATATGATGGGAAATTTCGAAAATGTGTGCTCCGACGTCAGGTTTTTCAAGTCGGTCGTTCTAATGTTCAGGCAACTGTTCCTTGCACCTAGCATTAAAATTGCGTGTTGTCTATCCAACGTATGATTTGCGCGTCACGTGCTTCACTTAGCCTGAGAATTTCCGGAATCTTGAACTGAGGCCGTTTCGTTTTTTAGACTACCTGATAATTTATGAATTCCGTTTGGGTTTCAGAATCTGATATTAGCGTCTAATTAAAAAAAAATATTTTTACTAGCTTACCTGGTGAACCTTTTAACGCCTAACAATCATTGAACACTTTGGTTAAACCATTAATAAATCAAGGACGGCTGTACCAATTTTAATTATACTTTAATTGTTAAAACAGAAAAGGAAATAATTCAATAAAATTACAGAAAATATTGCAATGGCTTGTCAGAAACGCATTTTCCATATTCGATCTATGCATATATAAATTCGGCTTTTTTCTCTTGAGTCAAACGCCTTCTTCTATAAAACAATTTTTGTTTTCTTATCAGGCGTAAGAACAAATAAAGCGGATGGTTTACCATCGAGTGTACATGCCACATATAATTGACATTGAGAAAAATATTGGTTTTTCAAATTCATACCACAAACACGAAACGATTGGCTTTGTGGTTTGTTAATCGTCATCGCGAATAGCACACGAGTTGGAAATTGAATCCGTTTGAACTCAAAGGGCATATCGGTTGGGATCATGGTAATCCTGGGAAAGAGAACTTCCTCATCTTTGAATTTTCCTTTGAGTATTGTCACGTGAATCATAATGATCATCAGTTTTTTCACCAAACGCGTTCCAATGCATAGTTTTGGTTGGTTTTAATGAAGATGCATCATTGCCACCAAGGCAACCTTCTGCTGTAAATTGTACGGTGGTAAGCCAGGCAAATCCAAGGGGTTGAAAAAGTAAGATGGATAACTAGTTGGTGACTTTGTCTTCATTTGTTTCATAGTCAATAGATTTGAATGAATGCATATTACCAACGATTTGATACTGAATTACAAAGTCTCAGTCATCCATATCTTTGTCCTTGGCCGCCAAAATTGCTCGCTCACTCAACCAATTGTGATTTTTGTGGTTATCAATGATGTTCAATGTAAATGAGCTCATCTTTAGATAAAACAAAATTGCAAATATTGCGAGGAAATTATATGAATCCGTTCGATATGTCTACAGGAATACGGCCATTACCGATAGTCAACAATTGCTTGGATAAATCTTCAACAGATGGATCGTTTAGCAATGTAGCCCTATTGTTTGTTGTCATTTTAAGTTTCTTCACATAGCGCTTCATATTTCATGAGTTGTGGCAAGCGTTAATTGCATCGGCAGCAATCGATCTTGGAATAACTGTTGAAAGGAATTTGTTTCGCGGAAATCGCCGGACAGTAAAATCATTGCGCCGCGAAAGCATTTCAAGTCATTGTGCAGTTCTTTCATCGTCCGGTCAAGTGCTTCCAATGCGCGTCTGTGCGCCATCGTGCATTCGCCCCATATGATGATTTAAGATGCTGTTAAAGTTTTGGCCATTGTGGACTGTTTCGAAATGTTACATGACACTTGTTCGGAATTGTGGAAGTTTCACGGTAACATTAACAGTAAAAAAGCTGTACGGCATCCTTCCAACAATGTGGTCGCTATTCTAGAAGCAGCAACTGCTAACATAATGTCCGATCTCGCACGAACAGTGTTCAATGGCAATGATATGAGGAATGTCTTCCCAATTCCACCAGTGGCTTCCAGTAAGGATCAGCCACCATTTCCATCATCGATTGCCTTCATTGATGTGACATGTTCTTCCTTCTGTTGGTGGTTAATTCATATCCACGTTCCAATTCTTGCTTTAAGGCGTCGTTTATTCCACGATCCGGTGCTGGCATACCCTACCTTGCTAATAAACTTCCGCACATCAGGTAACACATGTCTTCATTCAACAGCAATGCCTGGTCATGCATCTCCTCATTTACCTCTATATCGAGATTTCTTGAACGTACACAAATTCGATGTCAAATTTCTTCTGACGGGTCACGTGGTTTGGAAGGGAAGCATGTCGAAAGGATGATAACAAGTAATGTGTGCATCTGACTTGGACGGTTGCCCATGTTTCCTAAGGGTTCGAAGGAAACGGAGGGTATGGGCGGAGGGGAGGGAGATAGAGAAGGAGGGGAGGGGATGGCAGGAAGAGGGTCCACGTGCCTGACCTGCGAAACGCGGTCTCCACTGTCGACAGTTTCTCTTATTTAACCGTTTCAATTTTCTCATCTTCTTCTTCATATATGTATAGGTGGGTGCCGGTAGTCCAGTGGGTAGAGCGTTGGACTGCTGACCAGAAGGTCTCGGGTTCGATTCCCGGGCAAGGCACTCTTTGCAACTGCAGCTCCACCCGAGCTTAAAGTGATTATTCGGGTATCAGGTTTTCCTGGGAAACCATAACCGGCACAGGGAAAGGAACTGGCCGCCCTTCCCCTGATGTGTTAATTTTCACATAGGGCTTTTCGTATAGGGCTTAGTACTGGGTGATCTCTACCATCACCTACTAAACGGACCTTCGGGTTGATTACTGTGTTTATATATATGTGTTGATTGTGGTGTGTGTGTGTATATATATATATATATATATATATATATATATATATATATATATATATATATATATATATACATACATATACATATACATATACATATACATATACATATACATATACATATACATATACATATACATATACATATACATATACATATACATATACATATACATATACATATACATATACATATACATATACATATATATATATATATATATATATATATATATATATATGTAATGGGCTGACACAATATAACACAAATAGAAAAGACTAGACACATTTAAAAGAACAATCACCCCCCCTGAGATCCACCAGCCCTTTGGCGCCCCCCGTGACAAATTGCCTCTCAAAAAATATAATTTATCTTTTATCATGCAAACATTGCACTTCCTTTTACATAGGTGAATGCATAACCCCCTTATCCATCCGAATGAATAATCACCGGTACTCCTGCAATTCTGCCTCACTCTCTTCTCTTCCTATCCCTTCACACGCCAATTCACACAACCTTTCATTCGACCAGTGTTTTGCTCTTAACATCCTAGAATCCCTACCAGATTCAGCCACTAACATAGAGGTGAGAACTCGTGAATCCGCCTACATACTATCCTTCCGTTCCTTTAAAATTCCCACCCTAAACCGCCATATTTAATTTCCCTCCCAGCATTCCCTCCACACCTCCCCTCCGCGCCCATAGCTCTTTCCCCTCTCCTCTGCAATAGCATATTTTTAGTCTCTCTTGAAGAAGGCCTCTGAGAGGGCCGAAAGCTCGAACAATTTACCGTGTTAGTGTTCTTTTAAAGGTGTCTATTCTTTTCTATTTGTGTTGTATTGTGTCAGCCCATTATTGTTCCGCTCATGTCAGTTTTTCCGTACAATCGTAGTCCACGCAGCGTCTGTTCCTCAGTGAGGCAGCTGCAATGGCGTCCGACCGCAAAGCGGCGGCCAATAAGTGATGGTGTCACGTTAAAAACACTATTGGGGAAGGCAACGGGAAACTACCTCAATTTTCATTCCCAAGATTAACATGATGGAATATACAGTGGTTTTGAGCGGCGAAAATTGAAGAACGTAAATACAGAATTAGGCAAAATGAAGTAAAAAGAATTAAACAATAAATTTAGGCGGGCAACAAATAAAGCAAAAGAAGCATGGGGGAAGACGCAGTGCTGGGATATGGAAAGTCTGCAGAGGAAGGGTGAAATCGGTGCGCTGTACAGCAAAGTTAAATCGTTTTCGGGAAGTAAGAAAAGAAGATCTATCCTTATAGTTAGGGATAAGGTGGGTGAGGTAATAGTTGACTCAGGAAAGATACAAACGAGATGGAAGGAGTATATAGAAGAACTGTATAGTAGAGAACTTGGACCAACAAAGTTAGACATTGAAAAAGAATATGACGTAGCGGAGGACAGCTTAGCTCCAGGCATACTCGACGATTAGATAGAAAGGGCATTAAGGGAGATGAAACTAAATAAGGCCGTGGGGGCGGATAACATTCCCGCGGAAATATTGAAATGTTTAGGAATATTTAGCAACTTTAGCAGCGTGGGATATCAAACTTATTGTCCTGTAGTCCTCACATGGTGTAGCCTTTACCTTATTCGGAATAGGAACTAAAACTGATCTCACGAAGTCTGCCAGCCATATTCCTTCTTCATAGATACTACGAATCAGCCCATATAGCCTCTTTCTCCCACATTTTACTATACATTTCAGCATGTCCGCTGGAATGTTATCCACCCCCACGGCCTTATTGAGTTTCATTTCCTTTTATGCCCTTTCTTTTTTGTCCCTAATTTTTGACGCACATGCTCAAGTTCAAAATTCTGACAATTATTTCCTCAACTCATATTAAGAGCATAACTACCAACTTAACATCATGTAATTATGGACATGTCTCACTGAAAATAAACAATTTTGTGTATTCGTAGTGTCAATATTTACGACGCTGGAGACCTTTGTGTCCTTCATAACCTAGTGAGGGCATATGTACAAGGAATGTTCAGAATAAAAATATTTCAACATTTTCCTGTAAGATATTCTCTACAAAAGCTTGAAATCTCTGTCATTTTTAAATGACATCTTTCTCTGTTGTTAATTAATATTGGTCATGACATTAACAAGGAAAAATGAACGCCAAGAGACATTTTCAACCCTCGTCCAAGATGAATTCTATGGTCTCGGGCTCAACTTTGTGGAGGTTCATGTTCGTTTAAATGAAAATACTTTGTAACTTCCACACAATTTTTATTCGTACTACCGGTTTCAACGCTTCGGCGTCATCATCAGGTACCGGTACCCCACCTGATGATGACGCCGAAGCGTTGAAACCGGTAGTACGAATAAAAATAGTGTGGAAGTTACAAAGTATTTTCATTCAAACAAGCTCGTCCAAGATATTAAATTAAGCCCTTAAGGAATTGGTTCACGTAATCTGTTTATATTTTGTAAACATTAAGTATATACATATAATTCACGAAACTGCTACGACGGATCCACAAATAAAGTGAAATCTTTCAATTTTTTTTGTAATCATTCAAGAGTCATGTAACTTCGGTTTTTGCAGTTTTAACAGTTTTTGCATCGACATTTCTACCGCCTCACGGCCAATGATAAGAGTTTCACGTATATTTATCCCGACATGGAGGGATACGTATATATGCACACCAATAATTAATTTCATATATAAGTATATATATATCTATATATATATATATATATATATATATATATATATATATATATATATATATATATATATATATATATATATATATATATACACATATACTTATATCATAAACAAACGCATTTTTCCAAAGCAACACATGCAAACAGCCCCCATTTTGATTCGCTAGAATGGAATTTGGTATTCCGGGTACCTTTATTACTGAAATATAAATTCCCAAAAATGTTTTCTTTCAATTCTTTGAGGCTTATGTTATTTACAACCCGTTATGTGGGATTGTTATGTTTATCAAGTACACCAGAAACGCAATTATGGCTTAAATCTAACAAAAGTTGAGGATCAAACATCGGATTGCTACTATGAACATATTTTTCACCCACCAGTGCCTTGCTCGCTGATTCACTCCGAAATACTTCAATGCGGTCCTAATTCATTCAATTAACATTTAACGAGAGGGTAATCAATCTCTCTAACAACACTTTCAAGCCCGATGAATGGAGTCTTCTCCCAAAAGGTTTCATGAACAGTTCCAGCGTCCGAGTAACCATTTAGGTCCTTATAAATCTCACAGTAGATTGTGAATTGGCCCTTGGCAACGGAAATTTAGGACCTGAACAGTTCATTTCAAGGGAAATAGCTAAGTACAGGAATTTATAAATTTCCACAAGTGAGATCATGTGGCTCACGAAAAATAATTAAGGTAATATCCCCTTGAAACATCCATTTCAAATATTAAGATCATTTTCACGAAAGCAGATACGGGGAATACGGACGAGGTATTAGAAAGGGAGTCCTATGGAAAAAATTAGAAGACTCCATTATGTGTAATAAAATAATCAGTCTGCCTCGTGATTCCACTGCAGAACACCAGAGAGACATAAAGATATATTTGGCCTCATGTGAAGTGTTGTTGAAGCCGAGTGTTACCATCAAACTTTAAGAAATGAATCCCAAATCGCCCAGATACCATGGTCTCTGAAAATTCACAAAAGTGATTTCCCTATCCGACCAGTGGTATCCAGTGTCTCCGCGCAAGCCAACCTAATTGCTCATGAGTTAAAATACCCACTCAGACAATATGCTCATTTTTTATCTCATGCTCAGGACTTTAGTTTTAGTTTATACTTATTCGTGACATTATTTTTGAAAATAGTCTCCTTCAAAAAATGATTTTCATTCACAATTTTACACTTTTAGACAACCAATGTTGTTTTTTCACGCAGACGGCAGAAAATGTTTAGCACGCCACTAAGATTTCGATTCATTATCTAAGATAAGGAGTAGTGGTCAAAGTGTTTGCAAATCTATTAAATCACTCGATATTTGTATTATGATTTACGGCGACGGATGGGGAGACCTGATCGTATCGTCTTGTATTCGATCATTTAGCCATTTAACGTGACTTTCGAAGTGCATTTGCGCACTTCAAAAGCAAGAAGGAGATTAGTGTTAATTTTAAGGTGTGCTTGACCCGGAGTGATCGATTCATCCTTCTCAGTCCGGTGGATTTGTGTTCGGTCGGCAGTCATTCTTCAAATCCTGTGCTGGTTGAGGGAGTTTCCATCTTAGGAACCACTCACACCTGGTGTACTTTTTGTTTTTACTAATTCAATGTCTTTCAGGCAGAAAGACATTTACCAAACAACACCTCGAAAGAGGAGGGAAGAAAGATGATGAAACCTTTTCATCGCGTGAAGAAAAGTGAGTATTCTGGTGTTTTTCTGTCCCTTATTATTATTTGAATACGTGTTCTGCGTTCAACTTTTACGAAAGTAGCAGTTTAATGGCATTTAAAATGCATCATCTGACATTTTCTTCATATACATCTAGTAATTTTAATATAGTTTTTGTAGAATATTTAATGCTTTTTTTACTCTGAAGAGTTCTAATATATATTAATTCCGATGAACTTGCTTAGAAATTAGGATGATGATATGCACTAAAATGATTTTAATATATCACTATATATTGCGAAGGCGCGATATATCATATTGTTTAGGCGTAAAGATTCACTTACGCTATCATTTTAGTCCAGCACTCATGGTCACAAATATGGACCATGAGAAATGTAATTCGATTGAGTTTAAGCGTGTGCCCTTGATCCAATGTAATTTGTGTGTGGCCTTGATGGATTGATTTTTGTTCTTTTGTCGTGTTTGGTCGGCGTTCGGCATGCCGTCATTTTCCTAATCGTGTGATGTTTGAGAGAGTTTTGATCGTTGCAGCCGTTCTATTCCAGGGCATGTTTTGTGTATAGCAATCGGCTCTCTTACAGCCAATAGGTGATGGATCAACCGAGACGTCGACGGGAGATTGAAGAATCCGAGGGCCCACTGATAGAGAGGGGACCACAGGAAAGATGGACAGTGCGGATGGGTTTGGATTCAGACCCTTGGGATCCAAGCCCGCCGGTCAGCAAGACGTCCACCAGAGAAGACGTCGAATGAAGAAAACTTGGGAACTACTTCCATCAAGCTGCAGTGAGTGAGTATTTTGGCAATGTTTAAGTTTCCTTTATCAACAGTTTTCACACTACAAGCAGGGTTTAATTGCTAGTTACTCGTTATTCAGTTTCAATAATGACTTTTTAAACATTCTATTTTATCAATAAATACTTCAAGAAGAACTTTCAAAAGAATGCGAGATTAGTCATTTTAGCCTCAAAGTGGTCCATGTGATGTATTCATCCTGCCACGAGCAAAGAGATATTATGTGGCAGTATGACTCTGTGGCGACTCTAGGTATGACGTCATTTTAGGGCCGGAGCGCCCCATTTTTAACACTCGTTAGATGTACATTGTGTGCTTGGATGAGAGTATTTAGGAGTGCGTGGGAATGCATTGTAATTAGCTAACGAGGTGATGATTGGGTTTTGGGAGACCTAACCAGTTGCACTAGTATTGGTACCTGTCATTACTAACTTGTGTTAGTGTTTATAGTGTGAGTGTTGCTTGGTGCGAATGAGTCACCATCATCACACTGCACATTTACAAATATCTCACCTCTATACTTTTTGTACGTGTTTTGCAATGATTTGAAATTGTTCATGTTCCAAGAATATGCCCTGTATGCTCTTTGAAATTGAATGAATTGTATTTATGTCAGTCGAATTGTGTTTTAAGGCGGCCTGTGAAGGGTTTTGCGGGTTTCCCTTCACCCCGGGCGAATGCAAGGCCAAAATTCACTCCCGATAAAATAATTGAGAAAACATTGGAAAAAATTGTCTTGCTATTATTTTCCTTTCCGTCACATAAAAACTTTACTTGGGATGAATATTACGTAATTTCCAACGACAAAAGAATTTGCTGGGTGAGGTTGAGAATTAAAAAGAAAATGTAAGCTCCTTTATCTATTTTTAAATTGAAGAAATTCGCTTCACCAAAAAGAAATTAATTATGTTGTGACAAATATAAAAGCTTAATCGGCAATGGACCATAAATATGACAAACGCACACGCACGATTCGAGGAGGGGCGCTAAAAAAACTGGCGTTCGTGAAACGTATATTCGGAAGGTGTAGCGATGAAAAAGTGAAGGAATAGTGCTATTTATCTCTAGCAAAACAAATGATTTTAAAGACCTAGCCGAGTTCAAAAAATGCATAAACTTAAATCCCGATACAGGAGTGTATTAATCCCTTTACCAGAAGAGGAATTCTGAAGTTAAATGCACTCAAAATTGTCATCATAACTCAGAAATTGAAAATTAAGATAGACAGCAACTATTTCGACCGTAAGGATAACTTTTTTTGATTTCCTGCATAACTTTATGGATAATCACAACATATTTCCACGAAAGAAGTGACTTAGTAATTGAACACGTGCTTTACTAAAACACGACCTATGTTTCCACATGACTTCCAACGTCAAAATGTATTCCCTTGGCTTAATTTAATTTTCTAATTTAAGTGATTACCCCATTCCTGACAACAGATTAAAACTCCTATCGAAGAATTCCAGTTAAAACTATCTATCTAGCAACACTCGCAGAAACAAATCTTTCACGCCATAAAAGCCACTTGCTATAAAACTTAGAAACAATGTTTTCAAACAGTCATCGTGGCACTTTCGCATTCTAGCAATATCGCCAAGGTCATATATACTCTGTAAGCTCTGTGAGATTCGACCATGGAGTAATTAATTTGTTCGCTCACAGAAGGACTTTCTTTGATAGTTTGTTATCGATGGATGCCGACGGAGAAAGCATTAATGAAATTCCAAAACTGTAAGGAAGCAAACTCGCACAAATGCCCATTCGCTCATTCGCTCCTCAACAGAAAACTCACTCAAAACTATAGCAACCCTGGGAACAACAATCACGTGACGTATATGTAAACGTAAAGAATCCATTCAAAGTGATCTCATTTTAACAAATGAAGAGCTTCATAATTAACAAAGGTTAATACAACACCAAACTATTGTTCAGGGCCCCCTTGAAAACAGTTCTCTCCGGGTCAAACACTTAACGTGACGTTGTTGTCACTTCTTGGAACAGTCTTGTTACGTTTCTTACGGAAGGCTCATAGTCTTCTCCGTCAAATGTCTCTCTCCATCTCTGGATTGGATCTGCTTACCCTGAAGCGGGAATTCAGTTTGCGTAACATAAAAAGGTAACTGAGGCCAGGGCTGTTCAGTTTGGTGGTTGTGGAAATACGGTATTCTGGTTTTCTGTTTACATCTCACGAGTCCCCAGGGACGAATGCCAAGGGGATCGTGATGTTGCAGAGGCTATCGTACTGGATTCCTACCCACAGGGTCAGGGTTTAAATCCCGGCGGTGTTAAATATTTTTCAGTACCAAAAATGAAAGCAAAAATAAACGAAGGATGGAATGGTTTGTAGCGTTGTTAATGGCATGCATGCAGAAGTGAATAAAAAAGAAAAAAAACGAATGAATAGTAATTGGTTTTCATCGGAAATGTAGCCAAAGGACCAATAGTAAAGTAATGAAATCATTAAATATAATCGAAATCATGAAATAGCTAATCTATGATCAAACAAGCTCAGAGAATTAAATTTGTTTGAAATTCACCATTTTAGACTTTGGAAAAAATTAGAAAGTGTTCCTGAAGGCGAGGGTAATAGGTAAAGAGTACATAAAACCCACTCCATTATTGAAAAAGTGGATTGAATAACTAATATCTCGATTGGAAATTATCCAGCTCTAGCAATGAAAACGGAGATATAAAAACGTGAGCCAATGCCTAAACGAGTACTAAGGTTATATTTATTATAAACATTTTATAAAAAATGACTACCTCTAATAACAAACATAGAACCGCATAAAAGGGTACTGGTAATGTCATCGAATTAAATTAAAATTTTATAATGACGGAAGAAGCATACACTAGTAAGAAAAATTCTTGGCAAGGAGATAGTTTAAAGATTGTAATGAAAGAAGGAGAGATAAGGGGAAAGGTACAAAATAACTAAAAATGAATGGCTTGGATGCACAGGTGGTTGATAGGAGTGTATTAGAAATGCGACACGACGACTTAATATTAATTTAAGAATAGACAGGAGGAGTCTCATTAGGAAATAGAAATTAGAATGAGGAGTTATATTAAATATAGGTGGACGTGGTAGCCCAGGGGTCAGACGCCGTACTGACCGTAGGTCCCAAGTTCGATTCCCGGGGTACCCTCTCTGGGCACCCTCAGATCCGCCCGAATTTTCTGAATTTCGGGTACCAGAATTTCCTAGTGTGTGTTGCATTGCAAATTCATGTCTATTATCCCTAATTGTGATTGTCAAGTCGAGGAAGTTGATGGTGCCGTTGACGTCTTTTCCCTTGGAGAAGGAGATATTCCGAAGAAGTGTGTTTAGGAAATTAAGGAAGGAGTCTAACTGTCGATTGGTTCCGGGCCATAGGCATAGTATATCGTTACTTAACGAAACCAATAGCCCACATTTTTGTTATGCTGATTGTCAGCATTAAAAAGATGTTCTTCTACAGAATTGAGGAAGACTTCGGCTAGGAAGGGGGACAGTGGGGAACCCATAGCTAACCCATCTGTTTGGCTGTAAAGGGTGTGGTTGAAACTAAATATTTCCGGTTAACTGTCATTTTGATGAGGGGGACCGATTCGTCTGAGATATTTTGGGCAATGGTGGAACCCTTGAGTAGTACTTCCAACCTAAGCAAAGTTTCCGATATGGGTACACAAGTAAATAAATTGCTAATGTCAAAGGAGGCTAGTCTCGCTCTTTCCAGGACATTAATATCTTTCAATTTTCGGGCTAGCTCTATTGAGGTTTTAACTCCATATTTAGGTTTAAAACCTGTGAGATCTCGGAGCATTACGTTTAATTTTCGTGCCAGAAGGTGTGAAGGAGCGGACACAGCTGAGATGACAGGCCGAATAGGTATGGCTTGTTTGTGTAATTTGGGGAGTCCGTACAACCTGGGGGCGGAGGGGTTCATTCGGGTTAAACTACATTTTTCCCTAGCATTTAAAAACTGACACTTGGACAGTGCACGTTTCTCTTCACTTTGGAAACTCGCGGTTGGGTCTTTCGATAACAGAGAATAGGATTGTTGTTGATAAACTCTAGGCACTTTTCCGCATAC
>NW_027286931.1:102500-155000 GCF_022747635.1 Hetaerina americana | reverse complement strand
TTTGTGTGTGTGTGTGTGTGTGTGTGTGTGGTGTGTGCTTGTGTGTGTGGTGTGTGTGTGTGTTAGTGTGGTTTTTTTTTTCTCTCCCTTCTACTCCCTTCACAGGCCTAGTGTTCAATGCCTCGCAAAAGAGATAAGCTTCGAACAGCTTGGCTCTCCAGCCCCTTGAGTTCGATCTTGGTGGTTTCGCCCCTCGCTTCGCATCCTCATTTATCTCCCACAGTATGGCCTGATGATCACTGTGGGTGTAAATGTCCGTCACCTTCCACGAGAAACGGTCTCCCTTCACTTGACTACTACTCACAAAGGTGAGGTCCACTATAGATGAGGACTCTCCCTTGACGAAGGTTGGGTCACTACCTGTGTTCAGAAGGACCACACCTAGGGCGGACCAAGCCTCAAGCAGGGCTTGCCCCTTTGCATTCGTCCTCCTGCTGCCCCAGTCCATCGCCCATGCGTTGAAATCGCCGGCAATGGCTACCGGGAAGCGATCCTTCGCATCTGAAACCAGCATGGTAAGGAAATCCTGGAACTCGTCCAGAGTCCAACTGGGTGGTGCATAGCAGCTGTAAAAATGTACACCCTGGACCTTTACTCTCACAAAACCATGGTCCGTCTGGCAGCCAGTATCCTGAAATGGAGACCTCCCGCAGGACCAGATCACAGCCATCCCAGTTCCATCGAACACCCAAGGTTGGTTATCCAGATGCCTGTAGGGTTCCGAGAGGATGGCCAGGTTCGGCTTCAGCTCCCGCACCGTCTGCATGAGCAGATCCTGTGCTACCCTGCAATGTTGAAGGTTTAGCTGCAGTACCCTCATTTCCTGAGCTTAACAGCAACCTGGAGTGCCCCCACATACACCGGGCATCGACGACTGCCTGCTATATGGCTAGCAAGCTCCATGTCACATTTGCCATCACATAGGGAACAGTGCGCATCCGCCTTGCACTCCGCGATTTTGTGACCTTCTTTACCGCATTTGATGCAGCATCTTGACCTGTCTACTTCACTTTTGCAGTTTCTAGACAGATGGCCAAAGCCCCAGCACTTGAAGCACTTCAGGGGCCTCACTATCTCTCTTATACGGCAAGAGGTCCATCCAATGCGGATGCGCTCGCGCTCTAAGAGCTTCTTGGCCACCAGTGCTGACAGTCTTACGACCGCAGTCTGGGTTCTGTCGTACGTAAACCTGAGGGATTTAACCGATGCCAGGGTTATGCCACAGCCTTCGCCAAGGTCGCGCTGGATGGCCTCCAAAACTTCTTCCTTTGTAGTAACTTCGTCCATGTCCTTAATTTCCACATCCAGCTCTTGCGTTTTACACTTGATGGTGGCATTCCCACCCAGAGCCTTCTCCATGACAGAACACAGTTCAGACGCCTTTTCGGTGCTCTCCTTCGTAAGAACAAAGAGCAAATACCGCCCTTTGTCCTACGGATCCTATGCACTGAGGTGCTTACATCATTCAGCGCTTGGTCTTTCTTCATATGGCTTAGGATTTCCGCGTAGCTCATTTCGGCTTTCGCCTCAACAATGAGCGCATTCGGCATGACCCTTCTGCGCTGTTTGGCCGGCCGTTGCGGATTTTTTAGCTTGTCCTTCTTTTGAGGCCTCCTCTTCTTACTCTGTACCTGCCTTTCACCTTCTCTTTCCTCCGGTGCTACAAGTTGCGGATATTCCTCTAGTTGTTTTTCCCTCACTTCCACCTGACCCGCCGACTGCGGCATCAGCTGAGTTCTCCCGCTTCCCGCTGCAATTTGCCAGGAGCTCCACTGGTAACATACTCGAAATCACGTTTATGGCGTCATCGGAAACTGTCCGAAAAGCGCTTGCCACCCGCAAAGCACTAATCCGGTATGGCGCTGCTACCTTCCTTCGATACCCTTTACTCAGCAGTGCATCAGCCCATATGGGTATCCCATAATCCCACCTCCTCCCACTCCGGTGTGGAGTTTTGTTAGCTTCTCCCATCCGGCGCCTCCCAAGGTTGCGGATAGGGGAATGCTCGCTAGAAATAGAGGGTGCCGGGGAAATAAAATACCCGGGGCGGACAGAAAAGCTAAATAGGGGAAGGAACCCCGAAAATAAACCAATTATGGTAGTCAAGACCCCGCGCAGACCCTTTTCAGATCCCCCTGGCTCCGCAGCCCCTGTATTGCTCTCCCGCACACCTCGTTTCTCGCGCCGGGTCTGGGTAGATATCGTATTTGTAGCCTTGTCTTCCACATTCTTGGTCTGCGTAGAAGTGGAACGTGTACCTGCTGCAAACCTTATCGGCTTCTGTTCGACAACCTTCGTTGTTCCACCGAAATCCGCAATCCGATGCCAACTGGATGTCAGACTCGCCACCTTACTCTGGATGGCCTTATGGACATTGGACTTTCCTCTAATAAATTCGCCCAATTCCTGCAGCAAGCCGCCATGTAATTCCAACAAATTCTGCAGCTGCTGTTTCTTCTCCTCCTCACATGCCATATGCAGAACAAGATGTTCAGCCCCTTCAAGTGATACTTCACTATATTTGTTCACCTTGGTGTCACTTGTAGCATTAGATGCTACAGGGGCCGAGTGACCAACCCCTGCAACACTGCGGTCATTGGATGACGACGCCTGGGAGCCCGCTTGCTCACTCCCTAACAGCGCCGGTACTGGGGTATCCCTCCCCTGCACCGTAACTAATTCCTTCTGCTGGACTACCATAATTGGTTTATTTTCGGGGTTCCTTCCCCTATTTAGCTTTTCTGTCCGCCCCGGGTATTTTATTTCCCCGGTACCCTCTATTTCTAGCGAGCATTCCCCTATTTTGTGTTTGTGTGTGTGTGTGGTATGTGTGTGGTGTGTGTGTGTGTGGTGTGTGTGTGTGGTGTGTGGTGTGTTAATAGATGTGGTGTGTGTGCGTGTGGTGTGTGTTTGTGTGTTTGGTGTGTGTTTCTGTGGGTGGTGTGTGTGGTGTGTTTGTGTGTGTGGTGTGTTTGTGTGTGTGGTGTGTGGTGTGTGTGTGTGGTGTGTGTGTGGTGTGTGTGTATGTGTGGTGTGTGTGTGTGGTGTGTGTGTGTGTGTGTGGTGTGTGTTTGTGTGGGTGGTGTGTGATTGTGTGTTTGGTGTGTGTTTGTGTGGGACCGTTTCTCGTGGAAGGTGACGGACATTTACACCCAGAGTGATCATCAGGCCATACTGTGGGAGATAAATGAGGATGCGAAGCGAGGGGCAAAACCACCAAGATCGAACTCAAGGTGCTGGACAGCCAAGCTGTTCGAAGCTGATCTCTTTTGCGAGGCATTGAACACTAGTCCTGTGAAGGGAGTAGAAAGGAGAGAAAAAAAAACCACACTAACACACACACACACCACACACACAAGCACACACCACACATACACACACACAAACACACACCACCCACACAAACACACACCACACACACACAAACACACACACAATCACCACACACACACACATAAACACACACCAAACACACAAACACACACCACACACACCACACACACCACACACCCAAATACACACCAAACACACAAACACACACCACACACACAAACACACACCACACACACAAACACACCACACACCACACACACACCACACACACACCACACACAGACACCACACACACACACCACACACACACACCACACACACAAACACACACTTTTGATGTGCTCTGTGTGTTAAGTGTGTGTGTGTGTGGTGTGTGTATTTGGTGAGTGTTTGTGTGTGTATGGTGTGTGTTTGTGTGTGTGTGGTGTGTGTGTGGTGTGTGTATGTGTGGTGTGTGTGTGTGTGGTGTGTGTGTGTGGTGTGTTTGTGTGTGTGGTGTGTGTTTGGTGTGTGGTGTGTGTGTGTGTGTGTGGTGTGTGTGTGTGGTGTGTGTGTGTGTGGTGTGTGTGTGGTGTGTGTGGTGTGTGTGGTGTGTTTGTGTGTGTGGTGTGTGTGGTGTGTTTGTGTGTGTGGTTTGTTTGTGTGTGTGGTGTGTGGTGTGTGTGTGTGGTGTGTGTGTGGTGTGTGTGTATGTGTGGTGTGTGTGTGTGGTGTGTGTGTGTGTGTGTGGTGTGTGTTTGTGTGGGTGGTGTGTGATTGTGTGTTTGGTGTGTGTTTGTGTGGGTGGTGTGTGTGGGTGGTGCGTGTGTGTGTGCTTGTGTGTTTATGTGGTGTGTGTGTGGTGTGTGTGTGGTGTGTGTGTGTGTGTGGTGTGTGTGTGTGTTGTGTGTGGTGTGTGTGTGTGGTGTGTGTGTGTGGTGTGTGTGTGTGTGTGTGTGTGTGGTGTTGTTTTGTGTGTTTGGTGTGTGTGGTGTGTGTGTGGTGTGTGTGTGTGTGTGTGCGTGTGGTGTGTGTGTGGTGTGTGTGGTGTGTGTGTGGTGTGTGTGTGTGTATGGTGTGTGTGTGTGGTTTGTGTGGTGTGTGTGTGTGTGTGTGGTTTGTGTGTGGTGTGTGTGTGTGTGGTGTGTGTGTGGTGTGTGTGTGTGTGTGGTGTGTGTGTGTGGTGTGTGTGTGGTGTGTGTGTGTGTGTGGTGTGTTGAGTGTGTGGGTGGTGTGTGTGTGTGTGTTGTGTGTGTATGTGTGGTGTGTGTCTGTGGTGTGTGTGTGTGCGTGTGGTGTGTGTGTGTGGTGTGTGTGTGTGGGGTGTGTGTGTGTGTGTGTGGTGTGTGTGTGGTGTGTGTGGTGTGTGTGTGGTGTGTGTGGTGTGTGTGTGTGGTGTGTGTGTGGGTGGTGTGTGTGTGTGGTGTGTGTGTGGTGTGTGTGTGTGTGTGGTGTGTGTGTGTGGTGTGTGTGTGGTGTGTGTGTGTGTGTGGTGTGTTGAGTGTGTGGGTGGTGTGTGTGTGTGTGTTGTGTGTGTATGTGTGGTGTGTGTCTGTGGTGTGTGTTTGTGTGGTGTGTGTGTGTGGGTGGTGTGTGTGTGTGTGTGGTGTGTGTGTGGTTTGTGTGTGTGGTGTGTGTGGTGTGTGTGTGTGGTGTGTGTGTGTGTGTGGTGTGTGTGTGTGTGTGGTGTGTTTGTGTGTGGGGTGTGTTGGTGGTGTGTGTGTGTGTGTGGTGTGTGTGTGTGTGGTGTGTTTGTGTGGTGTGTTTGTGTGTGGTGTGTTTGTGTGTGGTGTGTTTGTGTGGTGTGTGTGTGTGTGGTGTGTGTGTGTGGTGTGTGTGTGTGGTGTGTTTGTGTGTGGTGTGTTTGTGTGTGGATGTGTGTGTGGTGTGTGTGTGTGTGTGCTGTGTTTGTGTTGTGTGTGTGTGGTGTGTGTGTGTGTGGTGTGTGGGTGTGTGTGGTGTGTGTGTGTGTGGTGTGTGTGTGTGGTGTGTGTGTGTGGTGTGTGTGTCGTGTGTGTGGTGTGTGCATGTGTGGTTTGTGTGGTGTGTGTGTGTGGTGTGTGTGTGTGTGTGTGTTGTGTGTGTGTGGGTGGTGTGTGTGTGTGTGGTGTGTGTGTGTGGGTGGTGTGTGTGTGTGTGGTGTGTGTGTGTGGTGTTTGTGTGGTGTGTTTGTGTGTGGATGTGTGTTTGTGTGTTTGGTGTGTGTGTGTGTGTGGTGTTTGTGGTGTGTGTGTGTTTGGTTTTAATGTGTGTGTGGGTTGTGTGTTGTGTTTGTGTGTGTGTGGTGTGTTTGTGTGTGTGTGGTGTGTGTGTGGTGTGTGGTGTGTTTGTGTGTGTGTGTGTGTGGTGTGTGTTTGTGTGGTGTGTCTTTGTGTGTTTGGTGTGTGTTTGTGTGTTTGGTGTGTGTTTGTGTGTTTGGTGTGTGTTTGTGTGTATGGTGTGTGTTTGTTTGGGTGGTGTGTGTTTGTGGTGTGTGTCTGTGGTTGTGTCTGTGGTGTGTGTGTGGTGTTAGTGTTGGTGTGTGTTTTGGTGTGTATGGTGTGTGTGTGTGGGTTGTGTGTGTGGTGTGTGTGTGTTTGTGGTGTGTGTGTGTGTGGTGTGTGTGTGTGTGGTGTGTGTGTGTGTGGGTGGTGTGTTTGGGTGTGTGGTGTGTGTGGTGTGTGTGTGTGTGTCTGTGTGTGTGTGGTGTGTGGTGTGTTTGTGTGTGTGTGTGTGTGTGTGGTGTGTGTGTGTGTTTGTGTGTGTGTGTGGTGTGTGTGGTGTGTGTGTGTGTGTTTGTGTGTGTGGTGTGTGGTGTGTTTGTGTGTGGTGTGTGATTGTGGTGTGTGTGTGTGGTGTGTTTATGTGTGGATGTGTGTGTGTGGTGTGTTTGTGTGGTGTGTTTGTGTGGTGTGTTTGTGTGTGGTGTGTTTGTGTGTGGATGTGTGTGTGGATGTGTGTGTGGTTTGTGTGTGTGGTTTGAGTGTGTGGTGTGTGTGTGTGTGGTGTGTGTGTGTGTGGTGTGTGTGGTTAAGTTGGGTTAAAGATTTTCTTTCAGAGCGGGAACAGAGGGTAGTCCTTGATGGCGCTAGTTCCGACAGCGTTCGAGTCACGTCGGGGGTACCTCAGGGAAGTGTGATCGGGCCGTTACTTTTCTTGATTTTTGTTAACGATTTGAACCGCGAAGTGAAAAGTAAAATTAGGATGTTCGCGGATGACACGGTGATCTATCGGGAGATATCTGGGGATGAGGATCGTTTTATTCTAGCGCAGGATTTAGATTGCATTACTAAATGGTGTTCTAACTGGGGATTGACTCTAAATTATAATAAATGTTCAGTGGTAAATTTCTTTAAAAGATCAACGGGATTTGCTTACAAATTAGCTGGAGGTGACCTAGCAGTAGTTGATACGGTAAAATACCTAGGTGTCACATTCACTAAAGACTTAACTTGGGGGACTCACATACGTAAAGTCTGCGGTCAAGCAAATAAAAAATTGGGATTCATTAGACGCATTGTCGGCAAAAGTGACTCAAAGGTCAAGGAACGTTGTTACCACGCTCTTGTAAGGCCTCATTTAGAATACGCATGCAGCGTGTGGGACCCGAGTGAAAAAGGTCTCATTCGGGAAATTGAGAAGGTTCAACGCCGGGCAGCCCGTTTTGTAAAAAATTCCTACGATAAAACGCAAAGCGTTACCGAAATGCTCATGGATTTGGGGTGGGAATCATTAGAAGAGAGACGATTCAATGCAAGACTGAAATTATTAAATAAATTCAGATCCGCATGTTTCAGCACCGAGGTCTCGCAGATCATTCGTACTCCTACATACATTGGTCGCTTGGATCATGCATATAAAATTCGGGAAATAGATGCCAGGACTAGCCGACTCAAGGACTCCTTCTTCCCACGGACAATACGGGATAGCAACTGTAGGATTATAGATAGTAAAAATTCCACTTGCCACCCTTCAGTGTCTAAAAAATAATTAGTTCTACTTAAATGCATGCTCCTCCACTAACCTTATGTGTTTTGTTATAATAACCCATTCTTTCCGAATGACCTCATTCGTGTTCTGTTCATCTGTTTTTAAGTTTCCCTTTCAATCCCTCGTCCCTCTCCGCGGGGGGAAATTCCTGCTACCTGCAACGTTGGGTCGAATTCCCTTCCTTTTACTGTCTCTTTGGGGGGTTGAGTGTTTTGTGGTGCATTTTCATGTGGTAGTGATGTTTCACATTCTTGCTTGTTGTGTCCTGGCTTGCGTGTTTTAGGATGGCTTTCGTGCTGTATCCTGGGGTGCAGTTTTTTGTTGTTTGGCGGTGTATGTGTTTGCATGAGTATTGGATGGAGGGAGTTTTGCATGAGTGTGTGCGCTGCTGGGGTGTAATTTTCCGTGTTGTTTTTTGCATGTGGTATTTTTCGTTTTTACGGTTGGTGACCTAACACCCCCCGCCACACGCCCTTGCGGCGGCTTGCGGGGTATTATGTAGATGTAGATGTAGATGTGGTGTGTGTGGTGTGTGTGTGGTGTGTGATGTGTGTGTGGTGTCTTTGTGTGTGTGTGGTATGTTTGTGTGGTGTGTGTGGTGTGTGTGTGTGTTTGTGTGTGTGTGTGTGGTGTGTGTGTGTGTGTGTTTGTGTGTGTGGTGTGAGTGTGTGGTGTGTTTGTGAGTGGATGTGTGTGTGTGTGTGTGTATGTGTGGTGTGTGTCTGTGATGTGTGTGTGTGTGGTGTTAGTGTTTGTGTGTGTTTGTGTTTGTGTGTTTCGTGTGTATGTGTGTGTGGTGTTAGTGTTTGTGTGTGTTTTTGTGTGTTTGGTGTGTGTGTTTGGTGTGTGTGTGCATGGTGTGTGTGTGTGGTGTGTGTGTGTGGTTTGTGTGTGTGGTGTGTGTGTTTTTGTGTGTTTGGTGTGTGTGTTTGGTGTGTGTATGTGTATGGTGTGTGTGTGTGGTGTGTGTGTGTGGTGTGTGTGTGTTTGTGTGTTTGGTGTGTGTGTGTGGTGTGTGTGTGTGTGTGTGTGTGTGTGTGTGTGTGGTGTGTGGTGTGTGTGTGGTGTGTGTGTGTGGTGTGTGGTGTGTGTGGTGTGTGTTGTGTGTGGTGTGTGTTGTGTGTGTGTGTGTGTGGTGTGTGTGGTGTGTGGTGTGTGTGGTGTGTGGTGTTTGTGGTGTGTGTGTGTGGTGTGTGTTTTTTTTTTTTTTTTTTTTTAAAGAGTTCAGGGGAAATGCTTTATGCACTGATAGACAAGAAACCCTCATGTTTCCTGTCCCTCGTGTCGGACTCCCACCGACTAAAACCCCTCGTCTCTTCCTCTATGGTCTTTGTTTTCTCCTGCGGTACTGCTGGTGGCTTATTACTTCACAGGAGAGACAATTAGCCGTAGCTTTTTCTCTAGTTCTATGCTTCCGTTTCCATTGTTGCGCTCCTGGCGCGCTCTTCTCTTCGTAGCTCCTTCATGATGGCGGTAATGAAGTCGCAAATCACGCTCCAGGTTGATTCCGACGAAATCATATGTTCCACCAAGGTCTCTGGCGTGAGTTGAGTGTTTAACTTTAATACAAGGGTATCTCGCGATGCACTGAACCGTGGGCACTCAAAAATCAAATGTTCAGCATTCTCCTCGACTCCTTGGCACCTTGGGCAATACGGCGAATCCTCATGCTTGTATTTGTGCAGATACGCACGATAACACCCATGTCCCGATAGCACCTGCGTGAGGTAGTAATTGAGCTCCCCGTGGGACCGATTTACCCATTTCGCCACGTTAGGGATAAGCCGGTGCGTCAATCTTCCCTTCATTGATGTGTCCCACAATCTCTGCCATTCATTAAAACTCTCTTCTCTTATTTCTTTTCTGGTCTCACCCGGATTCTCCTGTCGATACCATTTCTTCCTTTCCTTTGCCAGGAGCTCCACTGGTAACATACTCGAAATCACGTTTATGGCGTCCTCGGAAACTGTCCGAAAAGCGCTTGCCACCCGCAAAGCACTAATCCGGTATGGCGCTGCTACCTTCCTTCGATACCCCTTACTCAGCAGTGCATCAGCCCATATGGGTATCCCATAGGTTAGCACTGAGGTTATAACCGATGCCAGCAGTTGTCTTCTTTTCTGCTTGGGGCCACCAACATTGGGCATAAGCCGTTGCAGTGTGGAAGCCACTAAAGAAGCTTTGCCACTGACTTGCCCCACCTGCTCCTTGAAATTTAGCCTGGTGTCTAGGGTCACCCCAAGATACCGAATGAACGGCCGCGATTTGATCTCGGTATTGCCGTCGTAAAGAGTCACTTTCTCGCACCGCCTTCTGCTTGAAACGAGAAGCGCTTCAGTTTTATGTTCTGCCAATTGCAATCCGACAGAAAACATCCATTTCTTGATCGCAAAGAAAGCCTCCCCGAATATAGCGGTGACTTGTTCCACAAGTTTAGCGGTAATTACTACCGCCAAGTCATCAGCGAATGCCACGAGGCGCACCTCGCGCGGTAGTCTCAGCAGCAGTACCGAATTGTAGAGGATGTTCCACAGGAGTGGCCCCAGTACTGAGCCCTGGGGAACCCCTCCAGTCACTCTTTACGTCTTCGGTCCGTCTTCTGTGTTGTACACTAGAAACCTGTTATGTAGGTAACTCGCCACCATCCTCCGAAGACACCATGGGACATTAAACCCCTTTAGAGCCTCCATGACACACTTCCAACTCACTGAATTAAAGGCATTTTTGATATCTAGTGTGGCAATCAAGCAGTACTGCTTGGAGCCTCTTGTATACCTTTTTCCTGATATTGCGTCTTTTGCAGTACTGACCACCTCGCTTATGGCATCCAACGTAGAGCGGGATTTTCTAAAACCATACTGGGTTTCCGCCAGCAAGGGATCCACGACATCCTCGATCCTGTTATAAATGATCCTTTCGAAGACTTTTCCAACCGTGTCCAACATACAGAGCGGACGATACGATGATGGTTCGTCCGGAGGCTTTTTTCCTTTAGGCAGTAGAACTAGTCTCTGCCATTTCCATTTATCCGGGAATTTTCCTTCCTCGAGACATGTATTATACATATCAAGGAACATCGCAGGTGCAGCCTTGATGGCTATCTTCAGGGCCACGTTTGGGATTCCGTCAATGCCAGGAGCTTTGTTGTTTTTCACCCTTGCTGTTGCAGTGAGCATCTCCTCTTCCGTGATGGCTGGAATTTCCCCGTCTGCCTTCTCCTCGATATCATAACTCTCCTCTTTCTGTTCAGGGAACAGAGTTGATACAATTCTCCTGAGTAGCACTGGACAGGTAGGCGATGGCATGGGCTGGCTCTTCAGTCGACTCATGACAACCTTATATGGCCTGCCCCACGGGTCGCTGTCAACCTCACTGATAAGCTCTTTCCAGCTCTCGGTTTTGGCTTCCTTGATGGCCTTTTTGAGTTCTCTTCTAGCGTCCTTGAACTTTTCCTCCATTGTGGCAAACGTGGGCTTCCCTCGGGCCCGTTGAGCTAGTCTACGGGCCTGGTGACACTTACTTCGAAGACTTGCAATCCCTTCGCTCCACCAGTGTACCGAAGGTCGACTGTCATTATAGTTCTTCCGCGGCATAGTTACATCACATGCTTCAATTACCCTTCGCATGACCTCCTCCACCTTTTCCGTCGCGTCTCCATAATTCACAGGACTAGTGTTCAATGCCTCGCAAAAGAGATCAGCTTGGAACATTGGTGTGTGGTGTGTGTGTGTGTTTGGTGTGTGTGTGTGTGGTGTGTGTGTGTGGTGTGTGTGTGTGTGTGGTGTGTTTGTGTGTGTGTGTGGTGTGTGTGTGTGGTGTGTGTGTGTGTGTGTGTGTGGTGTGTGTGTATGTGGGTGGTGTGTGTGTGTGTGGTGTGTGTGTGGTGTGTGTGTGGTGTGTGTGTGGTGTGTGTGTGTGGTGTGTGTGTGTGTGTGGTGTGTGTGTGTGTGTGGTGTGTGTGTGTGGTGTGTTTGTGTGTGTGGTGTGTGGGTGGTGTGTGTGGGTGGTGTGTGTGTGTGGTGTGTGTGTGTGGTGTGTTTGTGTGTGTGTGTTTGTGTGGTGTGTTTGTGTGGTGTGTTTGTGTGTGGATGTGTGTTTGGTGTGTGTGTGTGTGTGATGTTTGTGGTGTGTGTGTGTTTGGTTTTAATGTGTGGTGTGTGTGGGTTGTGTGTATGTGTGGTGTGTGTTTATGTGTTTGTGGTTCGTGTGTTTGTGTGTGGTGTTTGGTGTTTGGTGTGTGATGTTTGTGATTGGTGTGGTTTTTGTGTGGTGTGTGTGTGTGGTGTGTGTGGTGTTTGTGATTGGTGTGGTGTGTGTGTGGTTTGTGGTGTGTGTGTGTGGTGTGAGTTTGTTTTTGCGTGTGGTGTTTGTGTATGTGTGTTCGGGGGTGTTCTGTTTTTTGTGTGTAGTTTGGTGTTTGTAGTGTGTGTATTTGTGTTTGTGTTTTTGTGTGTGTGGTTTTTTTTATGTGTGTGTTCGCTGAGGAGGAGGGTAATATGTTGAGGAAGGGTTGAAGTTTGCTACCTCTAAGAACGATTCCGAAGTCGACATTAAAAAACTAGCCGCAGATAGCGAGGTTGCCCTTCGGAACCAATCTCTGGTTACCAAACACCAAGTTGCTGAAATCATCATGTCCTCATTGAAGGAAGCAGTGCCAACAACGACCCGGTCTTTCAGCCTTCAGCAACATACGTCCACCCTCCGACCTCTGAGGAAGACAATTGGCAAGGAATATCTCATCATCCAGAAAGCTGTCAAGGGATTTAGTGTCGTATTTGTTGGATAAACGAATGTATGCGGAAAAGTGCCTAGAGTTTATCAACAACAATCCTATTCTCTGTTATCGAAAGACCCAACCGCGAGTTTCCAAAGTGAAGAGAAACGTGCACTGTCCAAGTGTCAGTTTTTAAATGCTAGGGAAAAATGTAGTTTAACCCGAATGAACCCCTCCGCCCCCAGGTTGTACGGACTCCCCAAATTACACAAACAAGCCATACCTATTCGGCCTGTCATCTCAGCTGTGTCCGCTCCTTCACACCTTCTGGCACGAAAATTAAACGTAATGCTCCGAGATCTCACAGGTTTTAAACCTAAATATGGAGTTAAAACCTCAATAGAGCTAGCCCGAAAATTGAAAGATATTAATGTCCTGGAAAGAGCGAGACTAGCCTCCTTTGACATTAGCAATTTATTTACTTGTGTACCCATATCGGAAACTTTGCTTAGGTTGGAAGTACTACTCAAGGGTTCCACCATTGCCCAAAATATCTCAGACGAATCGGTCCCCCTCATCAAAATGACAGTTAACCGGAAATATTTAGTTTCAACCACACCCTTTACAGCCAAACAGATGGGTTAGCTATGGGTTCCCCACTGTCCCCCTTCCTAGCCGAAGTCTTCCTCAATTCTGTAGAAGAACATCTTTTTAATGCTGACAATCAGCATAACAAAAATGTGGGCTATTGGTTTCGTTAAGTAACGATATACTATGCCTATGGCCCGGAACCAATCGACAGTTAGACTCCTTCCTTAATTTCCTAAACACACTTCTTCGGAATATCTCCTTCTCCAAGGGAAAAGACGTCAACGGCACCATCAACTTCCTCGACTTGACAATCACAATTAGGGATAATAGACATGAATTTGCAATGCAACACACACTAGGAAATTCTGGTACCCGAAATTCAGAAAATTCGGGCGGATCTGAGGGTGCCCAGAGAGGGTACCCCGGGAATCGAACTTGGGACCTACGGTCAGTACGGCGTCTGACCCCTGGGCTACCACGTCCACCTATATTTAATATAACTCCTCATTCTAATTTCTATTTCCTAATGAGACTCCTCCTGTCTATTCTTAAATTAATATTAAGTCGTCGTGTCGCATTTCTAATACACTCCTATCAACCACCTGTGCATCCAAGCCATTCATTTTTAGTTATTTTGTACCTTTCCCCTTATCTCTCCTTCTTTCATTACAATCTTTAAACTATCTCCTTGCCAAGAATTTTTCTTACTAGTGTATGCTTCTTCCGTCATTATAAAATTTTAATTTAATTCGATGACATTACCAGTACCCTTTTATGCGGTTCTATGTTTGTTATTAGAGGTAGTCATTTTTTATAAAATGTTTATAATAAATATAACCTTAGTACTCGTTTAGGCATTGGCTCACGTTTTTATATCTCCGTTTTCATTGCTAGAGCTGGATAATTTCCAATCGAGATATTAGTTATTCAATCCACTTTTTCAATAATGGAGTGGGTTTTATGTACTCTTTACCTATTACCCTCGCCTTCAGGAACACTTTCTAATTTTTTCCAAAGTCTAAAATGGTGAATTTCAAACAAATTTAATTCTCTGAGCTTGTTTGATCATAGATTAGCTATTTCATGATTTCGATTATATTTAATGATTTCATTACTTTACTATTGGTCCTTTGGCTACATTTCCGATGAAAACCAATTACTATTCATTCGTTTTTTTTCTTTTTTATTCACTTCTGCATGCATGCCATTAACAACGCTACAAACCATTCCATCCTTCGTTTATTTTTGCTTTCATTTTTGGTACTGAAAAATATTTAACACCGCCGGGATTTAAACCCTGACCCTGTGGGTAGGAATCCAGTACGATAGCCTCTGCAACATCACGATCCCCTTGGCATTCGTCCCTGGGGACTCGTGAGATGTAAACAGAAAACCAGAATACCGTATTTCCACAACCACCAAACTGAACAGCCCTGGCCTCAGTTACCTTTTTATGTTACGCAAACTGAATTCCCGCTTCAGGGTAAGCAGATCCAATCCAGAGATGGAGAGAGACATTTGACGGAGAAGACTATGAGCCTTCCGTAAGAAACGTAACAAGACTGTTCCAAGAAGTGACAACAACGTCACGTTAAGTGTTTGACCCGGAGAGAACTGTTTTCAAGGGGGCCCTGAACAATAGTTTGGTGTTGTATTAACCTTTGTTAATTATGAAGCTCTTCATTTGTTAAAATGAGATCACTTTGAATGGATTCTTTACGTTTACATATACGTCACGTGATTGTTGTTCCCAGGGTTGCTATAGTTTTGAGTGAGTTTTCTGTTGAGGAGCGAATGAGCGAATGGGCATTTGTGCGAGTTTGCTTCCTTACAGTTTTGGAATTTCATTAATGCTTTCTCCGTCGGCATCCATCGATAACAAACTATCAAAGAAAGTCCTTCTGTGAGCGAACAAATTAATTACTCCATGGTCGAATCTCACAGAGCTTACAGAGTATATATGACCTTGGCGATATTGCTAGAATGCGAAAGTGCCACGATGACTGTTTGAAAACATTGTTTCTAAGTTTTATAGCAAGTGGCTTTTATGGCGTGAAAGATTTGTTTCTGCGAGTGTTGCTAGATAGATAGTTTTAACTGGAATTCTTCGATAGGAGTTTTAATCTGTTGTCAGGAATGGGGTAATCACTTAAATTAGAAAATTAAATTAAGCCAAGGGAATACATTTTGACGTTGGAAGTCATGTGGAAACATAGGTCGTGTTTTAGTAAAGCACGTGTTCAATTACTAAGTCACTTCTTTCGTGGAAATATGTTGTGATTATCCATAAAGTTATGCAGGAAATCAAAAAAAGTTATCCTTACGGTCGAAATAGTTGCTGTCTATCTTAATTTTCAATTTCTGAGTTATGATGACAATTTTGAGTGCATTTAACTTCAGAATTCCTCTTCTGGTAAAGGGATTAATACACTCCTGTATCGGGATTTAAGTTTATGCATTTTTTGAACTCGGCTAGGTCTTTAAAATCATTTGTTTTGCTAGAGATAAATAGCACTATTCCTTCACTTTTTCATCGCTACACCTTCCGAATATACGTTTCACGAACGCCAGTTTTTTTAGCGCCCCTCCTCGAATCGTGCGTGTGCGTTTGTCATATTTATGGTCCATTGCCGATTAAGCTTTTATATTTGTCACAACATAATTAATTTCTTTTTGGTGAAGCGAATTTCTTCAATTTAAAAATAGATAAAGGAGCTTACATTTTCTTTTTAATTCTCAACCTCACCCAGCAAATTCTTTTGTCGTTGGAAATTACGTAATATTCATCCCAAGTAAAGTTTTTATGTGACGGAAAGGAAAATAATAGCAAGACAATTTTTTCCAATGTTTTCTCAATTATTTTATCGGGAGTGAATTTTGGCCTTGCATTCGCCCGGGGTGAAGGGAAACCCGCAAAACCCTTCACAGGCCGCCTTAAAACACAATTCGACTGACATAAATACAATTCATTCAATTTCAAAGAGCATACAGGGCATATTCTTGGAACATGAACAATTTCAAATCATTGCAAAACACGTACAAAAAGTATAGAGGTGAGATATTTGTAAATGTGCAGTGTGATGATGGTGACTCATTCGCACCAAGCAACACTCACACTATAAACACTAACACAAGTTAGTAATGACAGGTACCAATACTAGTGCAACTGGTTAGGTCTCCCAAAACCCAATCATCACCTCGTTAGCTAATTACAATGCATTCCCACGCACTCCTAAATACTCTCATCCAAGCACACAATGTACATCTAACGAGTGTTAAAAATGGGGCGCTCCGGCCCTAAAATGACGTCATACCTAGAGTCGCCACAGAGTCATACTGCCACATAATATCTCTTTGCTCGTGGCAGGATGAATACATCACATGGACCACTTTGAGGCTAAAATGACTAATCTCGCATTCTTTTGAAAGTTCTTCTTGAAGTATTTATTGATAAAATAGAATGTTTAAAAAGTCATTATTGAAACTGAATAACGAGTAACTAGCAATTAAACCCTGCTTGTAGTGTGAAAACTGTTGATAAAGGAAACTTAAACATTGCCAAAATACTCACTCACTGCAGCTTGATGGAAGTAGTTCCCAAGTTTTCTTCATTCGACGTCTTCTCTGGTGGACGTCTTGCTGACCGGCGGGCTTGGATCCCAAGGGTCTGAATCCAAACCCATCCGCACTGTCCATCTTTCCTGTGGTCCCCTCTCTATCAGTGGGCCCTCGGATTCTTCAATCTCCCGTCGACGTCTCGGTTGATCCATCACCTATTGGCTGTAAGAGAGCCGATTGCTATACACAAAACATGCCCTGGAATAGAACGGCTGCAACGATCAAAACTCTCTCAAACATCACACGATTAGGAAAATGACGGCATGCCGAACGCCGACCAAACACGACAAAAGAACAAAAATCAATCCATCAAGGCCACACACAAATTACATTGGATCAAGGGCACACGCTTAAACTCAATCGAATTACATTTCTCATGGTCCATATTTGTGACCATGAGTGCTGGACTAAAATGATAGCGTAAGTGAATCTTTACGCCTAAACAATATGATATATCGCGCCTTCGCAATATATAGTGATATATTAAAATCATTTTAGTGCATATCATCATCCTAATTTCTAAGCAAGTTCATCGGAATTAATATATATTAGAACTCTTCAGAGTAAAAAAAGCATTAAATATTCTACAAAAACTATATTAAAATTACTAGATGTATATGAAGAAAATGTCAGATGATGCATTTTAAATGCCATTAAACTGCTACTTTCGTAAAAGTTGAACGCAGAACACGTATTCAAATAATAATAAGGGACAGAAAAACACCAGAATACTCACTTTTCTTCACGCGATGAAAAGGTTTCATCATCTTTCTTCCCTCCTCTTTCGAGGTGTTGTTTGGTAAATGTCTTTCTGCCTGAAAGACATTGAATTAGTAAAAACAAAAAGTACACCAGGTGTGAGTGGTTCCTAAGATGGAAACTCCCTCAACCAGCACAGGATTTGAAGAATGACTGCCGACCGAACACAAATCCACCGGACTGAGAAGGATGAATCGATCACTCCGGGTCAAGCACACCTTAAAATTAACACTAATCTCCTTCTTGCTTTTGAAGTGCGCAAATGCACTTCGAAAGTCACGTTAAATGGCTAAATGATCGAATACAAGACGATACGATCAGGTCTCCCCATCCGTCGCCGTAAATCATAATACAAATATCGAGTGATTTAATAGATTTGCAAACACTTTGACCACTACTCCTTATCTTAGATAATGAATCGAAATCTTAGTGGCGTGCTAAACATTTTCTGCCGTCTGCGTGAAAAAACAACATTGGTTGTCTAAAAGTGTAAAATTGTGAATGAAAATCATTTTTTGAAGGAGACTATTTTCAAAAATAATGTCACGAATAAGTATAAACTAAAACTAAAGTCCTGAGCATGAGATAAAAAATGAGCATATTGTCTGAGTGGGTATTTTAACTCATGAGCAATTAGGTTGGCTTGCGCGGAGACACTGGATACCACTGGTCGGATAGGGAAATCACTTTTGTGAATTTTCAGAGACCATGGTATCTGGGCGATTTGGGATTCATTTCTTAAAGTTTGATGGTAACACTCGGCTTCAACAACACTTCACATGAGGCCAAATATATCTTTATGTCTCTCTGGTGTTCTGCAGTGGAATCACGAGGCAGACTGATTATTTTATTACACATAATGGAGTCTTCTAATTTTTTCCATAGGACTCCCTTTCTAATACCTCGTCCGTATTCCCCGTATCTGCTTTCGTGAAAATGATCTTAATATTTGAAATGGATGTTTCAAGGGGATATTACCTTAATTATTTTTCGTGAGCCACATGATCTCACTTGTGGAAATTTATAAATTCCTGTACTTAGCTATTTCCCTTGAAATGAACTGTTCAGGTCCTAAATTTCCGTTGCCAAGGGCCAATTCACAATCTACTGTGAGATTTATAAGGACCTAAATGGTTACTCGGACGCTGGAACTGTTCATGAAACCTTTTGGGAGAAGACTCCATTCATCGGGCTTGAAAGTGTTGTTAGAGAGATTGATTACCCTCTCGTTAAATGTTAATTGAATGAATTAGGACCGCATTGAAGTATTTCGGAGTGAATCAGCGAGCAAGGCACTGGTGGGTGAAAAATATGTTCATAGTAGCAATCCGATGTTTGATCCTCAACTTTTGTTAGATTTAAGCCATAATTGCGTTTCTGGTGTACTTGATAAACATAACAATCCCACATAACGGGTTGTAAATAACATAAGCCTCAAAGAATTGAAAGAAAACATTTTTGGGAATTTATATTTCAGTAATAAAGGTACCCGGAATACCAAATTCCATTCTAGCGAATCAAAATGGGGGCTGTTTGCATGTGTTGCTTTGGAAAAATGCGTTTGTTTATGATATAAGTATATGTGTATATATATATATATATATATATATATATATATATATATATATATATATATATATATATATATATATATATATATAGATATATATATACTTATATATGAAATTAATTATTGGTGTGCATATATACGTATCCCTCCATGTCGGGATAAATATACGTGAAACTCTTATCATTGGCCGTGAGGCGGTAGAAATGTCGATGCAAAAACTGTTAAAACTGCAAAAACCGAAGTTACATGACTCTTGAATGATTACAAAAAAAATTGAAAGATTTCACTTTATTTGTGGATCCGTCGTAGCAGTTTCGTGAATTATATGTATATACTTAATGTTTACAAAATATAAACAGATTACGTGAACCAATTCCTTAAGGGCTTAATTTAATATCTTGGACGAGCTTGTTTGAATGAAAATACTTTGTAACTTCCACACTATTTTTATTCGTACTACCGGTTTCAACGCTTCGGCGTCATCATCAGGTGGGGTACCGGTACCTGATGATGACGCCGAAGCGTTGAAACCGGTAGTACGAATAAAAATTGTGTGGAAGTTACAAAGTATTTTCATTTAAACGAACATGAACCTCCACAAAGTTGAGCCCGAGACCATAGAATTCATCTTGGACGAGGGTTGAAAATGTCTCTTGGCGTTCATTTTTCCTTGTTAATGTCATGACCAATATTAATTAACAACAGAGAAAGATGTCATTTAAAAATGACAGAGATTTCAAGCTTTTGTAGAGAATATCTTACAGGAAAATGTTGAAATATTTTTATTCTGAACATTCCTTGTACATATGCCCTCACTAGGTTATGAAGGACACAAAGGTCTCCAGCGTCGTAAATATTGACACTACGAATACACAAAATTGTTTATTTTCAGTGAGACATGTCCATAATTACATGATGTTAAGTTGGTAGTTATGCTCTTAATATGAGTTGAGGAAATAATTGTCAGAATTTTGAACTTGAGCATGTGCGTCAAAAATTAGGGACAAAAAAGAAAGGGCATAAAAGGAAATGAAACTCAATAAGGCCGTGGGGGTGGATAACATTCCAGCGGACATGCTGAAATGTATAGTAAAATGTGGGAGAAAGAGGCTATATGGGCTGATTCGTAGTATCTATGAAGAAGGAATATGGCTGGCAGACTTCGTGAGATCAGTTTTAGTTCCTATTCCGAATAAGGTAAAGGCTACACCATGTGAGGACTACAGGACAATAAGTTTGATATCCCACGCTGCTAAAGTTGCTAAATATTCCTAAACATTTCAATATTTCCGCGGGAATGTTATCCGCCCCCACGGCCTTATTTAGTTTCATCTCCCTTAATGCCCTTTCTATCTAATCGTCGAGTATGCCTGGAGCTAAGCTGTCCTCCGCTACGTCATATTCTTTTTCAATGTCTAACTTTGTTGGTCCAAGTTCTCTACTATACAGTTCTTCTATATACTCCTTCCATCTCGTTTGTATCTTTCCTGAGTCAACTATTACCTCACCCACCTTATCCCTAACTATAAGGATAGATCTTCTTTTCTTACTTCCCGAAAACGATTTAACTTTGCTGTACAGCGCACCGATTTCACCCTTCCTCTGCAGACTTTCCATATCCCAGCACTGCGTCTTCCCCCATGCTTCTTTTGCTTTATTTGTTGCCCGCCTAAATTTATTGTTTAATTCTTTTTACTTCATTTTGCCTAATTCTGTATTTACGTTCTTCAATTTTCGCCGCTCAAAACCACTGTATATTCCATCATGTTAATCTTGGGAATGAAAATTGAGGTAGTTTCCCGTTGCCTTCCCCAATAGTGTTTTTAACGTGACACCATCACTTATTGGCCGCCGCTTTGCGGTCGGACGCCATTGCAGCTGCCTCACTGAGGAACAGACGCTGCGTGGACTACGATTGTACGGAAAAACTGACATGAGCGGAACAATAATGGGCTGACACAATACAACACAAATAGAAAAGAATAGACACCTTTAAAAGAACACTAACACGGTAAATTGTTCGAGCTTTCGGCCCTCTCAGAGGCCTTCTTCAAGAGAGACTAAAAATATGCTATTGCAGAGGAGAGGGGAAAGAGCTATGGGCGCGGAGGGGAGGTGTGGAGGGAATGCTGGGAGGGAAATTAAATATGGCGGTTTAGGGTGGGAATTTTAAAGGAACGGAAGGATAGTATGTAGGCGGATTCACGAGTTCTCACCTCTATGTTAGTGGCTGAATCTGGTAGGGATTCTAGGATGTTAAGAGCAAAACACTGGTCGAATGAAAGGTTGTGTGAATTGGCGTGTGAAGGGATAGGAAGAGAAGAGAGTGAGGCAGAATTGCAGGAGTACCGGTGATTATTCATTCGGATGGATAAGGGGGTTATGCATTCACCTATGTAAAAGGAAGTGCAATGTTTGCATGATAAAAGATAAATTATATTTTTTGAGAGGCAATTTGTCACGGGGGGCGCCAAAGGGCTGGTGGATCTCAGGGGGGGTGATTGTTCTTTTAAATGTGTCTAGTCTTTTCTATTTGTGTTATATTGTGTCAGCCCATTACATATATATATATATATATATATATATATATATATATATATATATATGTATATGTATATGTATATGTATATGTATATGTATATGTATATGTATATGTATATGTATATGTATATGTATATGTATATGTATATGTATATGTATATGTATATGTATATGTATATGTATATGTATATGTATATGTATATGTATATGTATATGTATATGTATATGTATATGTATATGTATATGTATATGTATATGTATATGTATATGTATATGTATATGTATATGTATATGTATATGTATATATATATATATATATATATATATATATATATATATATATATATATATATACACACACACACCACAATCAACACATATATATAAACACAGTAATCAACCCGAAGGTCCGTTTAGTAGGTGATGGTAGAGATCACCCAGTACTAAGCCCTATACGAAAAGCCCTATGTGAAAATTAACACATCAGGGGAAGGGCGGCCAGTTCCTTTCCCTGTGCCGGTTATGGTTTCCCAGGAAAACCTGATACCCGAATAATCACTTTAAGCTCGGGTGGAGCTGCAGTTGCAAAGAGTGCCTTGCCCGGGAATCGAACCCGAGACCTTCTGGTCAGCAGTCCAACGCTCTACCCACTGGACTACCGGCACCCACCTATACATATATGAAGAAGAAGATGAGAAAATTGAAACGGTTAAATAAGAGAAACTGTCGACAGTGGAGACCGCGTTTCGCAGGTCAGGCACGTGGACCCTCTTCCTGCCATCCCCTCCCCTCCTTCTCTATCTCCCTCCCCTCCGCCCATACCCTCCGTTTCCTTCGAACCCTTAGGAAACATGGGCAACCGTCCAAGTCAGATGCACACATTACTTGTTATCATCCTTTCGACATGCTTCCCTTCCAAACCACGTGACCCGTCAGAAGAAATTTGACATCGAATTTGTGTACGTTCAAGAAATCTCGATATAGAGGTAAATGAGGAGATGCATGACCAGGCATTGCTGTTGAATGAAGACATGTGTTACCTGATGTGCGGAAGTTTATTAGCAAGGTAGGGTATGCCAGCACCGGATCGTGGAATAAACGACGCCTTAAAGCAAGAATTGGAACGTGGATATGAATTAACCACCAACAGAAGGAAGAACATGTCACATCAATGAAGGCAATCGATGATGGAAATGGTGGCTGATCCTTACTGGAAGCCACTGGTGGAATTGGGAAGACATTCCTCATATCATTGCCATTGAACACTGTTCGTGCGAGATCGGACATTATGTTAGCAGTTGCTGCTTCTAGAATAGCGACCACATTGTTGGAAGGATGCCGTACAGCTTTTTTACTGTTAATGTTACCGTGAAACTTCCACAATTCCGAACAAGTGTCATGTAACATTTCGAAACAGTCCACAATGGCCAAAACTTTAACAGCATCTTAAATCATCATATGGGGCGAATGCACGATGGCGCACAGACGCGCATTGGAAGCACTTGACCGGACGATGAAAGAACTGCACAATGACTTGAAATGCTTTCGCGGCGCAATGATTTTACTGTCCGGCGATTTCCGCGAAACAAATTCCTTTCAACAGTTATTCCAAGATCGATTGCTGCCGATGCAATTAACGCTTGCCACAACTCATGAAATATGAAGCGCTATGTGAAGAAACTTAAAATGACAACAAACAATAGGGCTACATTGCTAAACGATCCATCTGTTGAAGATTTATCCAAGCAATTGTTGACTATCGGTAATGGCCGTATTCCTGTAGACATATCGAACGGATTCATATAATTTCCTCGCAATATTTGCAATTTTGTTTTATCTAAAGATGAGCTCATTTACATTGAACATCATTGATAACCACAAAAATCACAATTGGTTGAGTGAGCGAGCAATTTTGGCGGCCAAGGACAAAGATATGGATGACTGAGACTTTGTAATTCAGTATCAAATCGTTGGTAATATGCATTCATTCAAATCTATTGACTATGAAACAAATGAAGACAAAGTCACCAACTAGTTATCCATCTTACTTTTTCAACCCCTTGGATTTGCCTGGCTTACCACCGTACAATTTACAGCAGAAGGTTGCCTTGGTGGCAATGATGCATCTTCATTAAAACCAACCAAAACTATGCATTGGAACGCGTTTGGTGAAAAAACTGATGATCATTATGATTCACGTGACAATACTCAAAGGAAAATTCAAAGATGAGGAAGTTCTCTTTCCCAGGATTACCATGATCCCAACCGATATGCCCTTTGAGTTCAAACGGATTCAATTTCCAACTCGTGTGCTATTCGCGATGACGATTAACAAACCACAAAGCCAATCGTTTCGTGTTTGTGGTATGAATTTGAAAAACCAATATTTTTCTCAATGTCAATTATATGTGGCATGTACACTCGATGGTAAACCATCCGCTTTATTTGTTCTTACGCCTGATAAGAAAACAAAAATTGTTTTATAGAAGAAGGCGTTTGACTCAAGAGAAAAAAGCCGAATTTATATATGCATAGATCGAATATGGAAAATGCGTTTCTGACAAGCCATTGCAATATTTTCTGTAATTTTATTGAATTATTTCCTTTTCTGTTTTAACAATTAAAGTATAATTAAAATTGGTACAGCCGTCCTTGATTTATTAATGGTTTAACCAAAGTGTTCAATGATTGTTAGGCGTTAAAAGGTTCACCAGGTAAGCTAGTAAAAATATTTTTTTTTAATTAGACGCTAATATCAGATTCTGAAACCCAAACGGAATTCATAAATTATCAGGTAGTCTAAAAAACGAAACGGCCTCAGTTCAAGATTCCGGAAATTCTCAGGCTAAGTGAAGCACGTGACGCGCAAATCATACGTTGGATAGACAACACGCAATTTTAATGCTAGGTGCAAGGAACAGTTGCCTGAACATTAGAACGACCGACTTGAAAAACCTGACGTCGGAGCACACATTTTCGAAATTTCCCATCATATTACTCTTCCGGTTTCATCGCTATATAGGCACACGTATAACCTCAAAGCCGACGCCACTGAGAACTTAAACTGCAAATGGAAGGAGTGAGTATATCTTGATGAATAGTAATCATTTTACGCCAAATGTTTAATCCAAAGAGGCACGCGTCTGTAGCTATCTTAATGGATCCATATATAGATCCACGTTTTCAGGATATCACTTGCCCCTGCACACGGTGTCGCACGTAATTACGACACTGATTACATTTTCAGTAGGAATGATTCTCCTTTGCAAAAGGAATTGGAAGAAAATCTCTTCAAATAATCGTTTTGAGGAAGAAACATTTTGGTGAGAAATGTGCGGTGGTGGGCGAGTATCTAAGAGACGAGGAAGAGAGGGACGCTTAAATATGACCTTCACTGGACGAGGTCAATTCGAAGTGGACCAGTTTAAGACTGATTGATCAATGTATGCATAGAAAACAAGTTCACAAAATATATTTTAAGAAATCGAGAAATCTCAACTTACGATAATTCCTATTCGCTGGAGTCTCCGAAGTTCCATTCCCTAGGGATCCTGATTTCATTCCTGCACTTCCAGACATTCTCCCACCACAGTGAGCCATTCTTCCCTTTTCATGAAATCATTGTCCACACACGCACACACACCAATTGCATCACTGAACTGAAATTAATAAACAGGTTAGATACTAAAAATCCAAACACTTCAGAATGTGCGTGAACATTTTTCCATTTTTGTTATATAGAGCGCTTTCAAAATAATGGCCAACCACTCATATACATACGACATTGCTCGATAAACCAGGTTGGTTTTTTAATAAGAAACTATCCGGTTAGGCTTCTAATTAAATTATTTGCAAGTCATTGAGCTTCCATTGATGAAAATGCTTAATGTTTGCCCATCAGCAGTCGTCTAAAGTGAAGGTATGGTTGTTCGAAACACGGAATTCATCGTCGCTACTTGAGCAATTTCCCACAAAGAGAGAGTTTTCGACTCCGGTCCGACCAAGAGAAAGACTCTAAGTAAAATGGGGCGAAATGGACTGGAGGACTCTTAGCACGCAGAGACATTGTCTTTTAAGTTGGAGCGCGTATGCTCAGGTGATTTCAACCAACACCGCTTTCTTGGGTCAAACGTTCACACACGGTGGTCTCCAGTTCCTTAAAGTTTAATTAATATATGAGATTACCCTTTCAATGAGAATGGAAGCAAAATGCAATGAGGCATGACGAGTACTTTCGTTGAAAAAAGTAGCGACATTCAAAAATCTCGGGTATAAGAAACTTGAATCCAGTGTAACGACTGGAGAGAACTAAACGTCTACAAAAATTAAGTGTAAGTGAATTTAGAGTAGAAAATGGATTGAGATTTTGGTTCCATGGCGTAAAAGGGTTAAATAAGCAATCTTAGTCACGACTGTTTGGAATTACACATCGTACATCGTCGCGTACCACAATCGCTCCGTCTTCTCGGCATTAAAGACAATGCCAATGTAATGGCACGATTTCCCATTTCATTGTAAATTATGATGTAAATTCACTTTTCACTAGGATACATCAAAAGGATAAGATATCAGCAATCTCTCGGATCGGTCGACAGTCGTGTTCCATAAATATGAGAGAATGGACACGTCTATTGCTTTCGCAGTATTAATAATATATTAACCTATTAACTGAAAGAATTCCACCCTTTTTCACGATTGCATCACATAACATAAGTCAACCAACATTAATCACTTTAAAGGCGCGAATATTAGACAAGTATGCCCTCACCTCCATCCAGCACGACGACACGTGACCATCTGAGCGGATTAGTCAATCGAAGGAATAGCAGGTGGCCGAAACCGTGGAATGACGTCATTTGGAAAATTTGAAAATGTACTGTTAAGTTAAATTTTAAAAAGTAAATTAAATCTGCATAAAATATTTCATTTAAAATTTTGGCAATGTCATTTCAAAACAATTTTCTCATTATTAATTAATATTTTTAATTCAATATTATTTTTCTTTAGTATTTCAATAAACTGCCATAGTACGATTTATTACCACTAGATGGCGCTAAGGGAAATAGGTGGCCACTGGCACATGCTGACTCGGGACGGCGCGGCGAAGGCGCACATTCGCACAGAGACAGGTACCTGAGAAATATCAAGTCGGATCTTTGCCCATCCTCTACTTCTACCGGAGGAATTCCTACAGTCCCTTCTCCTGGTAAGTAGCATTATTATTTTCTCTTGAAAACATCTCGGTTACTTAATATTTTACAGACAACGTACTTCTTAACAAATGCGTGCTTGACAGACGTTCCTTCGGAAAACGAAAGCTCGAACCTCCAGACTTTTCCGTCTTATTTCTTGAAAGTGACTACGCGGACATTTAACATAGAACAAAGCAGGAGTAAATTCTTTCCCTCTCGGAACGTAGCTTGAGAATTTAACGGCTGAATGTCGACATTTTACTGACGAGATGTTAGGGAAAACTGAGGATTTCCTTGAGGACGTAATTTTCCTTCGCTAGCCAGAAATATATTCCCCGGGCAAAGAACGAACGCCATTGTGTTGACTGCGTACTTATTCATTCTGATTGTTTTTTTGTGTGTCTGTTCTCGTGACACACTATTCAAATATTCACTCGTTTTACCGTCGTTTTACTTTTTGCTTGCTTTATGTGGAGGGATGAAATCTCTGACGCCAATTACGTAGAGCAGAAAGCTGAGTTACCTAGGGAATAACGTGACCTTTTGTTGTTTCATTGGCCTTGAAGGAAATAAGACCATGAAAGTCCATTAATTCTGTGTTTGGATGTTATTTTTGAGTGTATTTTCATTCATTTCGGTGGCCTGAGTGATTATAGGGGATTTATATTCCTGGGGAAGTGCCAAGTTCAGGAAGTCTACGTATGACTCAGATTAAGGAATATAACTGTAAGTGCAATCAGAAAAACAAAAGGACTCGAATTGGATGGACATTCCGAGAATACAAGGGTGCAACCATTCATCCCGAGAATACAAGGACGAAAGGGACTGTCAGTAGCACGCATTAACCATGTTCCTTTATGTTTTGTTAAGCTGTCTTCCACCCACACCCTTCTCCATGTTCCCTTTTAAGGATACTAACTCTGTAAAACAGCAAAGTGCTCATTTGCGAAGGAAACACACTCTCCCATCAGTCAATTTAATACAGCTTTGAACCTGCGTTTTGATTGGACTCCGTTTTGTGTTTTAATGGAAGGAGGCAAACACTTTCCTAGTCGTAATCATTTATTGTACACATCGGTGGTTTTTCCTGATAGTATAACCACCCACGGGTACCCTTGCGTCTTTCGTTATAGGAGTAAGGTATTGCGGTACCGGAATTCTTTCTACACCCTTACTTCCCAATTCCCTGCAATCTCACCGCTGCCAAATGACCCCCTTAGTCATAACGACGCGAATTTCCTCAACTGTCACTCATCCCCCTCCCACCAAATCATAATTACTACATCAGAACATATACATGATGTCTACTACATAGGAATTAATTTTTTCACAGTCATGTAAACGCGTCTTCCATTTTAATCTGTCCCTCTTACCTGATTTATTTCAGATATCTATTTTGTTATTCATCCCATTTCAGAGGCCTACTTTATTAGAACCCATACACGATGTCTACTTCACAGGAATTTATTTTTCACTCTCCCGTAAATTGATCTTTCATTTCACTCCAACCCTGATTTATATCATGTCCTCATTTTTTTGCTCGAATTCGATCTACAGTTCAGAAGTTGATACAAAAAATTCGTCAAAATCATCACTTCACCATAAGCTTAAAGATAGCGCAATTATGAATATACCTGGTCCCGTGCTGCGCGAGGGGAACCAAAAGGAACTTCTTTATAGCCCAAACATATATCCGAATTTGAAAATCGGCGGGTAAATATTTTGAACCGACTTGTAATGCTTATTATGCTGTTCATTTGCCGTAACGACAATTTACAAGTTTCTGCATGCACTTGTGACCCTAATGCTGACGACATTGAGAATATATTTAAACTATGACAAATACAGGCACACCGTTGAAGCAAGGAAGCGCATTCCGCGAGTGATCCAATTTCGTTTCAAATTTATTTTTTGGCAATATAGAAATTTGCGTATATTGGTCATTATATCTTGTTGCCATTGAATGAAAAAATGATGAATTTCCTTCGTATTCTTATAGTATAGACATTTTTAAAGGGTTAGATAATTATTACTGGATAACTCACTGACTGTCTGGTGAGAGTATCAATGATTGGCTTAATAAGGGTGATAAGGAAAGGGAAGGAGAGAAAGGATGAGGAGAGGAAATCACAATTATCAATTTGGAGGATCCAAGAACCCTTGTTTCCTCATTCGCTCTTTTTCCACGCGCAATTATTTATGTCAGAGGCTTGCAGTAAACTTACCAACCATAAACGGAGATAATATGCAAAGTTCCTTGCACTCGTGACGACATTTCGAGCAACTGTATTAAAACTGTATATTCCCGGCATTAAAATGTTCACCCAGAAAATCAATTTTTTCCTCACAACTTCTCACCCCCAAATGAGCATACATTGACTTTCGTTTCCGCTTTATTTTCTCTGACCAAACATTCTCTTATCACGCTCGTTTACACCCTCCGATTGTTTTTCTAACATTAAGAATATCCCCAGCGGTTCCTTCTCATTCCCTGACTGAAACGAATTTTCTATTTCCTCATTTTCCCTTTCAAAGTATTTCATTGATCTTTCTCCATCTCCATATCGCAAAACAATTCAACCAATACCTTATCTCGTTCAACAAAGACAAAGAATCCATGATTAATTGGGCTTCCTCACACATATGGGTTTATTTCCGTCTTAATTTCCATACCAAAGAACCATTTCTAATTATTTCTTTTTATAGGTTTTTCGTAGGTTTATAGCCATGCTGAAATTTCATCTTCGTTTCTTAAATTCTAGGCCTGCTTTCACCCCAAATATTTTCTATGCGTACATGTATTTTCGATGTCTGCTCTACCAAATCTTTCTTTACTTGACTCTATAGTTATATTTGAGTTTCTTGTGTTCTACTGTTTAAGGCTTCAATTCGTGGAAGTATTAAATATCCATACTAACAAGACTGTGTGTATTTTTCCGCAGGTTTTTATTTTCGTTCCTTTTTGTCATTTATTTCATTAATTTCAATTTCCTGCACGTTGTTCTTCAGTGAATAATGGCAATTTGAGTGATAAAATAATACTTGTTTTGAAAAACTCTCTCGTCAAACCTTGATGCACGTTTTTTAAAGTACAAGGTAACTGCTTCAAGCGTAAACAACAGCGCCGTTTATTACGTGAGATTGGAAAAATGAGGGGATTAATATTTAAAGGGTCCATACAAATGGGTGAGGTGTCAAGAGTTACCCGATAGTAATGGCAGGACTGCCCCTTCTGACCCTTCTCTTATTCCGGGATCAGCCCATTTGACGCCCCTCCACACTTACCACGCGCTCCTTCTCCCTCCCTATCCCCCCCATCCCTCTTCCCCCTTCCCCAATAATCGTGTGTGGGCGGTATTGTTCGGTATAATGGATGCATTTATAGGTATTCTTTTAATCGCCATCAGAAGCAAATCTCTCTACGTGAAGTAATCTATTAGCCACCTTATTTGTGAAAGTTCAACGCCGCGTGCCCAGCGCCTCCTTTTGGATTCCGATAGAACCTCTCACCTCCCCCCAAGGGATCGAACCGGTGCTCCAATTCTTTGGAGCACCCGTTCGATCCCTTGGGGGGGAGATGCAAATGATAACTCACTTCGAGAGGGACGGAGTCGCCTCTCGAAGCAGGTTATCATTTGCATTAAAACTTTCCAACGACTCTTATTTTGGACATGGATATTAATTTAATTTTCCTCGGGTCATAGTATTTCAAGAATATGGCACAGGTGTAGTTGTGAATTCTGTTCTTATTTTTGCTATTTTTTAAGGTCGTCTTAAGAAGAATATTGTCCCGTCATCACGACCAATCGAAGGGCGCGAAGCAAACTCGTTGCGGGATTCTGGGTCCGATGTACCATGAAGAGTGAGATGTAATTGATCATGTGAGTTATGAATTTCTCTGATTTTAAAAATTCGTCCTAAAATACCAATGAATGCAACCTTACTTGCTAGATATTCCCTAATAAAAAAATGGCAAATCCTTTTTGGTCCAATTTATGTAATTCAGCTTACTTCTTGTAGGACTTCCTCGAAAGGAATATCGGGCCCTGTGCGCGACGAGTCGTCGGATGCATGGCACCTGGAGATCGTATCTCATTACCTTTAAGGACCACTGGTGTTCTCGGTGTTTTAATTTATGTGGCAGGGATGCGAAGGTTCATCTAACACTAGGGTCTCCCTCAACACCTTAACGTTTGCAGTTTGACAAGGCCAAAACAACTGAAAATAGCCTTACGCGTATTTCCTTTCAGCTGTTTGGAATTCGGACCATTTGGACCCTCTCCATCTATCCGTACTCCAGAAACAATACTCTGGCCTGACTCTCTCGCCAAGTCGAAATGTTATTTAATTTGGCGTTCGCTGCATTCGGAATCGAAACAATGAATTTCTAATTAAGTGAAGGCTTACATGAATAATTGCAGAATTCGACCATGATATACTGTTTTATGGAGAATTGACGTGTAGTACACTTGATGTTCCTGATTGGAAATTCGGGTTTGGAAGGGAGTGTGAGATCCATGGTTATTGCTTTTGATACATACGAAATAACTTTTTATCTTATTTACTATGCGATGACATAGAGTGTTCGTTATTAAACAAGTGCGTGTATCATTTATGCCAACTGCTTCTTCAATTTTCATTTTGATGATTCTTTCGAACATTTTCCCCATTTCGGGTAGTAGTGTTATGGGTCTGTATGCCTCAGCATCAGAGGGGTCTTTTTCCTTAGATTTCAAGATGGTGCATAGGACACCCTTTTTCCATGCCGCAGGGAAGTACTTGTTTCTGAAACAGTCCTGTAGCAATCTAGTTAAATAGTTGAGGATAACCGGCTCGGCTGCGGTTGAGGATAGCCGGCTCGGCTGCTTTGATCAATTCAGCGTTTATGCCATCAAAGCCTGGGGCCTTTTACATTTTCATCTCTTTAATCGCGGTTTTAACTTCTTCATCGGTGATATCTATCTCCGTACATTACAGATAAGGGAGGTTAGCCTCACGCCTAATTACTTTTTGCTCTTCAGTTTCATTTTATGCTGTTCATCCGGTACTAGCGTGTTGATGATGTTGGAAATGGTTTCGTCCAGGAATAGAAGCTCCCCTCTGGCTTTGGTTTTAGCTGAGTATGTTGGTAGGATTTTAAATTTTTCCCTTGCGATTTTATATATTAACCCCCGGGGGTTTTCCTCAATATTTGACCTCGAGAATTACTCCCAGCTTTTTTCCTTGCTTTTTTGCACTTGTTGTTCATAGTTCTCCTTTGCCTCAAAGTACCTTCTTTTGTTGATGGTACGTTCTTCGGGGCTAATGCTTTTCTGTTAAGTTCTCCGTAGGTTTCTACAATTTATCTTAAGCCTATGAAGTTTCTCATTCCACCATACTGTTTCCTATCGTCGTGTTCTCCGTTTCGGTCAGAGGGATTGAGGCCAGAGCGGAGCCTAGCAGCGCCTCCGTAAGTGATCTAACTCGTGCATCGATGTTGTTATTGCTTGGATCCCATGGCAACAATTCACATTTGTTCCAGGTGTTCTTTGATAATATCTCCATAAATTTTCTCCAGTTTGCTGCACTGATATTGAATCTTCTTTGATGAAAGCGTTCATTTTCTATAGTCATGCCAATCTGGTATGTGACTAATCTGTGATCGCTAATGGATAGTTCGGCATGAACCTCCCATCTGTACACGTCTCGTATTAATGTCGAGTTGCTGATGTTTGGGTCTATATTTGAGCAGCCTATTGTCGAACTAAAAGTGTACGGTTGCCCTGGTTCGTTTATTATATACAGATCTTCGGAAGCTATTAAGTCCTCCAATGCCCTGCCACGGTCATTGGTTTCCTTACTAAACCATATTTCGTTCTTTGCGTTAGAGTCAATTGCGACTGGTATCCTTTTATTTTTGAATTTATGTATCAGGCTCTTTAATTCTGTGATGTATTCTTGGATGTCCTCCGATGCTGGCATACAGGATGGTGGCCTCTATATCCGGAAATCAATATCAATGGTTTCCTATAAGCCCGAATTTCTGCAGCTGCGAAGTGATTTGTTGTGCAGTGCTCAAAACTCAAGAAATCATAATTTTTTTTAAAGACCATGATGCTTGCAAAAAAATCTTTCTTTGGCATTTGCTCGTGTAATGCACGTTTGCACTCCGAATCCTGGGATTTTCCATTTTCTTTCATGAATGTTGCTGTACACATATGGTTCCTGCTTCAATATAATATCTAGCCCAAGATCCATTGCTATTTTTCTTAATTCATTAGTATTAACCTTTGCCCGTTGAAGGTTGATTTGCCCTATTTTTATAATGTGGTTTTTAGTCCCCATAATCGATCAGCTCTATGATGCATTCCAGTGCCTTCTTTAGACAAGGGCATTTCTTGTCACTGGCTTTGTGGCTACAATCTTTTATGTCTGCTTTCTTGCAATTCATAGAGCAGGGTGATTTTTCTACAGAGTTGCATTTCCTGGAATCATGGTTTTCGGAGCAATGGTCACAAACATCCTGGTCTGCATAGCACTTTTTGGCAGTGTGCCCAAACTTTTGGCACTTGAAGCTCCTCGTTGCTACTATAAAGTCCTTCACTCTATATGAGCTAAACTCAATGAAAGCCCTTTCTCTATTTAACAAATTCTTTCTGCTAATGGGGTCTACCTAGATTACCCAGTTTGCTGTTTGTTCATCTCTTTTCCCAAATTTAAACAATGCTTTCATGTGGCTACCTGCAGATAGGTCATTTTGGTTCCTCAAAGCTTCCTCAAGATCCTCTGGTGTTACGCTTGATTTAACCGCATATAATGTCATTCTAGGGAGAACCTTAGCTGGTTTCCTTATCAGTAGGTAATTATCGGCAAATCCTTTGCAATTCTTCAGTTTCTCTTTGATATCTTCGTTTTAGGACTCAATTTTTATAGCTTTCTTCTTTGTCCTAGTGATTTCTTTGATTTTAATGCCATGTTTTTTGGGGTTTAATATTTTTAGTACCTTCATCTTTGTGTCGTCACTTGTTTCTTCCTCCACTCCTTCCCCTGGGGTTATTACTACAGTGTACGTTTTGTTTGCCTTCTTGCTCCTTATTGGAGACATCTCGCTCATCTTGCTATGAATGGAAGCGATTTCAGCAAAAGATGGGCCCTCTGCAGGTTTCGAACAGGAGAGCTTCAACTCTTTTCTAACTATTTATCTTATTATTTTTACATTTACATCATTGTTTTCGGACTTGGCCTCTAGTTTTCCTAGAGCCCTATTATGACTATTTATCAGTGTCATGAACAAGTCCGCCAATTTCTTGATTTCGACTTTTTTTAACGCCCAGACTTTTTCACTGCCCACAAGACGACGTCACTTGCTACACTAAACTGGCTTGCTAAAGAACAGAGGTCTGCCTCTCCATGAAAAGCATCAGTCCCTGCCATTGCTGCATTTGATTAGCACTGCACTATGTGATGCTCAATCCCATTTATTCCATACCCAATGTTTAAAGATGATTCAAATGCTCGTTGATATGATAATGGGCGCTTCAATTAGACCTAGGGTTCCAATTTACGGAAAAAAACAGTCGGATTTGCTCCAGTATTATATACAATAAATGCAGTGCTGTCAAATGTCTGGCACTTCAGGGATACCCTATGTCTTCTGGTTACAGGATGTATGCCACCAATCAAAGAATACAAAGAAAATCTTACCCAACAAAGATGTTCAGATCATCCCTCATCGGAAAGACCGCTAACTAACCCCTGCTAATCCTCTGAAACATGGATGAACTCTTAATACTGCCCAAGATATCCCTGAGAAGAGCCAGTCACTCTTGGGGCCCAAAGTATGGTGCATCTTAGAATCGCAAGTCAACTTTATTTTGGCTTTAGTGTGTTAAAACTGGGATGCATCTTCAATTCGAAGGTGTCTTAGATTCAAAGAAATACGTTAGTTTGTTAATTCGTTTCTTTTTATCTATGATTCATTGATATCTAATGCCTGAACTGGCAGAGTGTAAATCGACCAGATATCCAGAATACAGTGCAAAACAAAGCAATAGTTGAAAATAGGCATTAAAATTCAAATGAAGAACCTCTTACAGAAAAAATTATGACAGCAATTTCTGGATCACTGATAACAAAATTATCCACTGTTCGTGGAAACCTTAATTGAGAACAGAGAAGGACCTATGATGGGAAACAGCTGCTCCTTCTCTGAAAATTCACTACTTTGCACTTTTTTAAGTTTGATTCTAGTTAGCGAGAGTCTAACCAGCATTGTACAGCATTAAGGTCATCTGATAAAGCTGATCTGTCTTCAGGATACTGGATATTAAGGTTCACCACTGTACCGTCATCAATCAAAGGTATCTTACTTGCGACTGCTCAGTAAATGTGAATTAAGGGAAGTAAGAATGAAATGGGTCCCATTACACTTCCCCGTGGGACACGTGAAGTACCTTCTACTGCAATCGATCCAACTCTATCTCTGACTTCTCTTTATATTCAACCATTCAAATAGTTTTTGATCCAAGTCCGGATATTCTTATCTCTACCGTATGCTTCTAGCTTCATCAGCAGTTTGCTATGAGCTACTTTGTCGTAGGCTTCCTTGAAGTCTTGAAAATGGTCGTCCACTGGAACATGGATGTGAATGTTGGAGTGCAGCGTGAGGCAGTGTCTGCAAGAAGCCTCTGGCCACAAGAAACTGTGCAAAGAAGGGGAAGGTGATGCGTCAGTGGATGACTACTCATTTTAAGGAGAGATGTTATATTTGGATAAGGTATGGTGGTGGCAAAAATTGCAGTTTGTCTTTCTCCTATCCCTCATCCAAGTTGGCGTCAATGAGCCTTAGGGAAGCAATAAAAATGGCACAAACCAGCGCAGACAAAATTTTCATCCAGTCAAAGAGTCCTTACATTTAAATGTTAGAGTTGTGCATATGGTATGGCGATACTCAAAGGGTCCTCAGTTCCTGGGCTCATCTACTCCTTAGACATGTCTCTTGGTGTTCTTAGTCTTCAGCCATTGAGCAACTTACAGAAAATAATAATAAGAGCACCCACTGCCCCACACCATGAGTTTCTATTCTCCCTAACCTGGAATTGAATATATGATCTGAGTGCTGGACACTTTGTCCTTCAGCCACTTCACTTTTCCTTCAGTATACCAGTGACCCTCTAGAAAGTCATAGGAAATGCAGTCATAAATGAAGTTAATTGTGGTGTCTAAGTCCCTTGAGGCCCTTTCATTCCTGAGACATGTCTATTGGTTGTCTTAGCCTCCAGCCATAGGTGGATTTAGTGGGAATGATGCTCTCCTTGCATACTTATCCTTTTCCCATTAATCATGCCCCAAGAATGTTTAGGAGTAAAGTCTGCTTCTTCCATTCAACCAATTTCCACAAGTATTGGCCTAGTTTTGTTGGGTCCTGGGAGTTTTTAATACTTTGGAGTATATCTTTGGCATTAAATGGAATACGAGGTGATGTAATTGCTGACCAATTAGTTTGATCTTACGTCCTCTTTTCCATCAACGTACACCTGCATCTCCTTGAAATCTGTGTTAAAATATGATAGCGATGAAACTCCAATCGCAAGAGTGGGTATTATCCCACTACAGCACAGGGGTGGCAGAAACTATCTTTGTCTGGCTCCTATCATTAATTCTGTCGGTCCATCCATTTGCCAAAAGTGATTGCCTTTGTGTGTGTTCAAGGTGTGGCGATTTCTTTCCCAAGGCCAAAACCTGTGTCCACTCTCTGTGGGTTCAAGAGGTGGATTGATACACCATTGGCTGATATTGTAGGATTTATAATTAATTTCCTGGTCCTAGCTTGAGGGGAGATTATTGTTCTTGTTGTATTATGTTCATTGTTTAGTCTACCAGAATGGTATGTGGTGTGTCCAATACCTCCACTTGCATTGTCTAACACTCGTCCCTCACTTAATTGACGATGAATTTTGACAACCATGGATGGATGTCAATGAGGTATGTTTAAATGGTTGAAACTCTTGGACAGCGGTTGGGTGTACCATGACACTGTGTCCACAAGAAGCCTCTGTCTGTGGTATCCATGGTTCGTTTGTAGTCTCACTGCAGTTATTTTGAGAGAGAGGTTTGCATCAAAGGGAGTTGTGAAAGTTAACCCTCTCCATTGGAGGACTAGTTCTGAATGCGTAGTTGCAAACACCAATTACCAGGGTCTGAGGAAGTAATAAATGTTTTCCTGTTACTTGGTTGAGTGCCTTTGGTGCGTGTGTTGTTGCTTTGAGTGGTGGTTTGGCATTGAGGGTTGTAGGGGAACCGTGAACATTCCCAAGGCAACTTGTTTCCAGTTAAGTTGCGGAGGGGCGATTAGTTTCTAAGACTATTTACTCCATGGGTGGCCAGCTATCCGAAGTCTTGCACAGTGTTTTGAGAAGTAATTAATGGAATTTATGTAATTCCTATTATTATTGGAAAATGCTGTAGATATTTGATAATAGAATTGAAGCAGGAAAAATTATAGAAGAATTGAGACAATGGGATTAATCTGTAGTAAATGTGGCGGTTGTGATTGTAATACCAAAATGTAATTAATGGCATGTAAAATTGCTGCTGAGTTATTTATATTTGTAACAACATGCTTTTCTAGTGATATTTAAATGTAAGTTGCCTTCAATGAGTCGTGTTTTCTTTCAGACGGAAAGAAGTTTATCTGTGGACAAGATCATTTAATTATTCAGGCCACAGAGACTTCCTGGGAAGGAACTGATGTGATTCTGGATAATAATCAAGCATAACACCTCCTTTTTTGTACCAATTGCATCCTGCTCAAGTAACTCTTATTTACCTTGGAAATCCATTGCCGTTACCTTTCTGAAAGGCTGGAGGCCAAAAAATGTCTTCAACTAGTCGTGACTAATATCTAGGCATTGAATATTGAATAATTTCCACAGGGACTCCTTGGAGATAGACTCCAGGGCTGTATTTCTGATGTTAACCACATTTAGAAGGGTTGCTTTGGGCAATAATACCCTGGGGAAGTTGCGACAGCCCAGGACAGTCGATTGTCAAGATTACAAGATTATTAAGATTCATTTAAATAAAGTCTGCTCCATTCCACAGGTTTATCGGCTGAACAGTGAACTGATATATGCAGTTATGCAGATGGACTTCCTATTGACATAAAATCATGAAGTAAATATTTTTGCACAAAGTAACTAAGTAAATCTCCTAAACCATCGCATTAATCTCACTATATTGGACATATTATGCTTGGTAGTAATACTCCCTGTAATCACTAGGGATTTTCTCTTGTGCAAATGGAGCGGTGGAGGGGGGTCTGCCTGGCAGGGTAAGGTAGAGGGGGCTCTTAGCAACAGACTGACACCAACCTCAGTTGCCTGCGGGCTGTCTTTGAGTGAGGACACCGTTTTTAGTGAAGCAAGTTTTTTGTCCGCGTCGAAAAACAAAATGAATCTGAATTTAGAGCAACGTTATTCCGTGAAGTTTTGTGGGAAACTCGGGAAGAAGGCAACTGAGACCCTCGATATGATCAAGCAGGATTATGGGGACACTGCCTTAAGCCGTTCCACTGTATTTGAGTGGCACAAGTTGTTTAAAGAGGGTAGGGAGCTCGTTGAAGACGATTATCGCTCCGGACGGCCGTCGACGGCAGGAACCGACCTGAAAGTGGACAGAGTGAAGACACTGCTGAACACAGACCGACGCTTAACCAGTGAAGAAATTGCAGACCAGTTGGGTCTGTCTGCATCCAACGTCCAACCCATTATTATTTCACAGGATTTGGCCATGTGCAAACTGCTGGGTGCTTCATCATGACAACGTGCCATGCCATGGCGTGCTCGTCATCAGACAGCTCCTGGCCAACTACCGCATTGCCACGTTGCCGCACCCGCCCTATTCTCCTGATCTGGCACTACCAGACTTCTTCTTCTTCCCCCTGATGGAAAGACAGCTCAAGGGATGAGGTTTTGACTGGATACAGGCCGTTCGAGAGGCTTCGACGAGGGTCATCAACGGCATCCCCAAAGAAAATTTCCAGCGGGCTACGGAGAATGGGAGCAACGTTATACTAAGTTTGTAGCAGCTCAAGGAGCATACTTTGAAGATTATTAAGTCGATGTAAGTATATCGTCGATAAAATTCTTGTAAAAAAATCAGTCCTTCGACTTTTGGGTTGGACCCTGTAGTCCTCTCAAATTTTAACATATACTGAGGAATATCCATTTGCTGGAGGGTCACAGCCATGTACTTGTAGATCAAAGGTCCAGAAAAACTGTTGGTTGACAAGGGACACTTAGTGTTACCATCAAGGGATGGTCATTGCATCTTTTAGAGAAAGACAAAATTCGCACTTTTCCATGGATTTATTTGTAACGTACAAAGTGTTTGTTTATGGAACCATCTTCAGGTACAAGACAAGATTCAACTTGTGTTACGTCATGTTAATGTCTGTTAGAGGAAGGGGGGAGGAGTAAGGTAGGCTTGGACTAAGAGGGGAAGTTAATTTGTTTAAGAATATATCGTTGCAAATGGGTAATTCTCCTGGTGGCAACGGTCAATGAACATACATACATACTAGGACAATAAAAACTGATAGGAGATGAGATATTCTTACATAAAATGGCATTTCCACATCACATGCAAACAATATTTTAATAAACTTCAATGAAGTTTATCACCCAGCAACTGCTTTAAATTTATTTTTAAATTCTGAAAATTGGATGGAAGGGGCTCAAACAAACCGCCAGGTGGCCGGTTCAAATCAACAATAGTTCTGTTAAAAAAAAAGTATTTTTTCAGAGTTGTTTTTTACATTTTCATTTTTATTTTCAAATTGTGGTCGTTTTTTCCCTTAAGGTTTGGTTTTCTGGAAAACCCAAAGAAACAGAGAAACTAAAGAGATGGAGAGGTAAAAAGAGGGGGAGAAGGTAAGCATGTGTGGTCATGGTTTGAGAGGACGATAGCAGGTATCTGGTAGGAGGGAGGGAAGAATAAAGAATGTTTAAGCGGGAAGAGAACACTGAAGAGATAGAGACCGGTTTAGGGATTAGGTTAAAGTGATTCTAAGGAGGAGATAATTAGGGAAGGGTTGTTAGACACATACAGTGTCGTGTCTCCTCGTCATCGAGGGAATATATGAATCTCCATTTATTTGCAATTATTAGCGGCCATCCAATTGAGGCCAGCGCCCACTGAATAAGGGGACTCCATCTGAACTGTTGCTCTTGCCAACAAATTATCGGCTTCCATGCGAATACTTAATGTAATATTACCCTGAAATTACTTGGAATTGTGCACTTGAATCCCTCATTAATTTATTTATAACAGATTTACTTCAAGCCAAAGGCATGAATACTGCAGTTTGTCCTTATCATCTTCAAATATTCCGATGTAATTTGCTGAATGGAGCTCCACATTATTCCAGATAACTTGATAAGCTCTTCCTAAGTCCATGATTGGTCTTCAAGCAGGGTTCCGGCGAAGTTTTTCAGCATTCTTGCCAGTTCTAAAGGTTGACGATATGTCCTGAGTGAGGTTTAGGTCATCAAAATGACCATTCTCACTTTCATTTAAATGAGAAGACCTTTGATATACTTGACTCTTTCTCATAGCGCAATCTTTTCTGACATGACAGCAGTTTCTGCAGCATTGTTCCCAAATCTGTTCCCTAAGCTGTTCATTCAGTCAACAACTGCTCATGTTTTGCAGCAAAGGGAATTAATTGTGTAAGTTATTCCTCTTCATGATAGGACTAGTTTTGAATAGATGGTTGAAAACTCCAATTATCTGTATAAGAGGGAGAAGCTTTTGTTTCCCCGTTACATGGCCTAGTGCCTTTGGTGTGTGTGCCATCTCTTCAAGTTGTGGTTTGGCATTGAGGGTGGTAGGGGAGCTGTGAATATTCCCAAGGTGACTTGTTTCCAGTTAATTTGTGGAGGGACAATCGGTTTCTAAGATTATTTGCTCTCTTAGTGGCCAGCTATCCCCAGAGTGGCAAAGGATACATTGGAAGAAGAACTGTAGACCCAAGATGAATCCCTGCATCGTCAACGGAATATTGGTTACACAAAGAAGTACCTCATGAGTCAAGTGGCTGCCTCGAGGGTAAACGGGTGTTTTGAGAAGTTTGATGGGGGATGACGTGGACAGGAGTTCATTGATAGAAATGGGGGGAGAAAAAAAGTAACTTAAGATAGTACAGTTCCGATTTAACCCAAATTTAATATAGTATAGGAAGAACAGAGTTTAAAGTAATGTAGTAGGGTTGTGCTTGGCACTTCCAAGGTGAGAGCCCCAGCCTAACCTTCCTCTTGGATTGCGAGTACCAGACTGACTTCTTCGGGATTACATCACTCACCCTTCGTCCATACCATCATCCCTCTCTAGGCACAAAGGGGGGGATAATACCATTACCCATGGGTTCATAGTCCGCAGGGAGTCAGCAGCAGTGATTCGGATGCTCAGACCCATACAATTACTTAGTCACCAGTTATCACTGTTGGTCCATAGTCTACTTTGAGTCACCAGCGGTGATTTGGATGCTTAGACCTCTATACTTCAAAGTTGTACCAATGGGGTTCCTTTTCTCTCTTATATATTTACTAGGTATGTAGCTCTATATTGATGAACATGTTATCGCAAGAAAATTATTCCAGGTATCTTCAACACTCCTGATTTTGCTTAATTTGTCAATTCTAAGAAAAGAACAGTTATCTCACATTTTAAGCCATCATAGTAAGCTTTATTCAATAAATAATTTTTTTTCTTTGGTTTGTTAACCTTTTCTACGCTTAGGGAAAATTTAGCGTTTACAGCCCTGTGATCGCTGATTCCATCAATAACTCCTACATTTAAGACCTTTTCGGGCATATTAGTAGCTAATAGATCAAGAATGTTATTTCCTCTTGCTGGTGAAGTGAATAATTGATGTAGGGAATTTGAGGTAAACGTCAATAAGAGGGACTCGCATAAATCCTTGTCTTTACCTCCATTTATAAAACTGTACGAATCCGAATCTACTGTGAGAATATTAAAATCGCCACCGATTATTAATCTATGCTCATTGTTGTGGGATGTAAAGCTTTTTATCTGCCTTTATAGATCTATTATTGAGTTAACGCCAGCATGGGGTGGTCTATAATACGCACAGACATATATTCTTGGGTATACTTACTGAGCACTAGACACTTTCCATACTATTATCAGGAAATAACTCAGCTCTACTGATGGTAGAGTTTTTAACCCAGATAAACACTCCTCTGCCGACTCTATTCTGTCTGTCGTTTCTATAAACTGTGAAGGATTTGGAAATATTTCCTTATCTGTAATATCATCTGTTAACCAACTTTCAGTTCCTATAATGATATCTGACTCTATGCTATGAATGAGGTGATGTAATTCCCGTATCTTATTTTTTAAACTTCGGCAGTTAACTACTACTAGGGAAATTATTTCTTCGTCTATGACCTTCTTTGTATTCCTTGTGGTCTGCTTTCTGGTGATGCCATGGAGTCTTTTGGGTGTCTTAATACACGAACAGTCTATTATGTGATAGGTAATTCTTTCTTTTGTTTCATTAGCACTGTACATACTTTGAGAAATCTCTTTAGGCAACCTAGTATTGTGAGACCCTCTAGTTGACCAACACTTTATAAAATTGCTATCAGGGAAATTTATCTTTAAATTTCAACTTATTCCACTACCTAACCTATGCATTGGCCTAAAAAATATCTACATAGCTTGAAGATCCTATGAGCCACCCGAACTGAGGCCTCAGGGGTGCAGTGGACCCCAGAGCAGTTCAAGGGAGCGCGACAAGACCCGAGCACCGGTCTCAAGGCCACAAACTTGGCTCCCATGTCCCGACAGAATTTCCACAGCCTTCTGTTTAGAGACTGAATACGACTCCAAACGTAAGCACCGCAGTCAGTCCACGGGACAATGCTGCATATGGACACCAATAAGTCCACACCAGATGCATCCCACACACGATCCACTTCGGATTTTTGGTCCCCAAAGGCACCCAAAATCTTTTCGGATCCGTTCCTGGAAGCATCATTGGTGCCGACATGGGCTACCAACCACAGCATGGAGCAATTCGTGCCCCGGACCGCCGCCCCGACTGCAGCCGTGGCATTTCGAATTAACCATCCTTGGCATACAGTAGGAGGTAACCCTCTGGTTTCTCACGTCCCTATCCGACCTCTCCCGCAATGGGGTCACCAACCGCCAGACGTTGGAACTCCCTAGCAATAAGATTCCCCCCCTCATTCCCAGCGCAACTACCCCTAGGGATGGAGGACATCGAGGATTAGGGTGCACTCTTGGCTGTGCAAACAGGTGTCTTGATGCCATCCTCGGACAGCGCCACGAAGCCATTGCTGACAGGGATGGGTCGGCCTCCACCACCCCCTCTCCCGGAATCCACCTCGCGGCTGCTATGCACCTCTTGGTTGCCACCTTCGACTCCTCTGGCCGATGGGAAGAGGTCACCACCGGGCGAGAAGGGCCGGCCACCATCGCCTTCAAGACCAACTTATTAGCATTTGCACCCGGGACACCAAACTGGTGCTGCTTGCGGTGCGGGAGGCAATGGGGCAAGCCCCCGGACCCGAGGCGGCCGCATACCCAGTCAGCGTGGAGCAGAGCTCCGCCAATATCCTCTCTAGCTTGGTGACGTGGGCCTTTGGGAGCCATCGCTCTTTCGATTCATGGACGGATGACCTTTGGGTAGATATCCTATTCCCGATTACTTTTTAAAAGTTAATAGAGGTTTTAATGCCTAGGTTTTACACTGTTATAACTCAAGTGGTGTGGAAAATGGACTTGCGAGGTTTATGTAGCTCAAGTAGGTGGGTAAGTTCGATATGTGCGAAAGTATAGGCTTATTGCAAATTAGTGGTCGAGTGAGGGTCGAGTACCCTCGCAGCGGGGGGTTCAGTAGCTGGTGGATGACGCAAGGGAAAGGCTGTTGACGCGGGGAAGGTGACCTTGGTTAAGGGCGAGGGGAGTGTATAATTGAGAGGGGAAACTAAGGAATTTAGGGAGAGTAGGAGAAGTGCAAGCGTGCTACTATTGGTTTTGCGTGAGCGTTACAGCTAAATAGATTAAATACGAAGAGAAATGACAGTGGTCAAACTATATGTATAGACCGCGAGGAATACAATTACATCTACTTAGGCCTAGTATACATAAAAAAAGAAGCGGCACTCAAACACAAAGAAGACACAAAACTATATTTATATATAATAATAATAATAATAGATATTTATAGTATGTACCTCTAGAAATATACTTAAGAACTAGAAAGGTTAATTAATGCAACACTAAAACACAGGGGAAACATACCAAAACATGGTAGATAGACAAGTACGAGCTAAATACACATGCAAACTACAAGCAGCTCTCTACACTTATCTCATATTTTATCTTAAATTTAATGCAAATTCCCCCCTACATAAGAACTAAGAATTTGATTCACAAAGTTAAGGTAGTTGAGCAGAATATCCAACACAAGAAAAATACGTCAAAAATAATAAGCAAGGATAAAGGCAACTGGAACAATGATGTCACTTTAACAACAAAACACGAAGATGTTACTTTGTAAGGACAATTGATAATGTAATAATTTAAGAGACTCGAACAGAATAAATACTTAAGTAGAAAAAAGTTAAAATAGCTATCTAAGATAAGGACTACAATAAAATGACTGGAGCAAACGATCAACTATCATGGTAAAAAAGTAAATTAGAGGAAACAGTCAATTCAATTCAATTTATTCATTCACCGTAAGCATAGAATTATGCATGGCTTTGTCAATACACGTTTTACACTTCATATCAATAAAAAAACATTACAATGCAACAATGCAAGCGGATGACTCCGTTAAAAGTTACTGTTGCGGTATCTCCCGCAGTTTCTTTGGAATTTTTTAAAAAAACATTATGCAAAATATCAAAACAATATGAAAAATACAAATACATACAATTTACAATTTTTTTGGGATTAACACATTCCAATTATACATTTAAAATGGTATGCATTAGAAAATCATCTACACTATAGAATAATTTACATGAAAATTGGTATTTTCACGGCACACTTGAATTTAAAGGAACTTTTGATATTTTTGATATAAGCAGGCAATTTATTGTACATAAGTATTCCCTGATGATCTATCCCTTTAATCGTTTTATTTACTCTGGGCTGACTTACATGGAATGCATTTTGGCTTCTCGTATTATGACTATGAAGGTCACAATTTTCAATAAACATGTCTTGATTTTTGTTAATAAGAGACACTGTTTCAAGAATGTACATACAAGGAAGAGGTAAGATTTCTAGTTTTTCAAAAATAGGTTTACTGGGAGCTCTATTATTTTCATCCCCCTTCCACCCCATCACCTTCTACATTTATATACATATATATATATATATATATATATATATATATATATATATATATGTAGAAATATATAGAAATATGTACTACTTATCACTACTCTTAATATATAGCAAGGACTAAGCAATTATTCCCCTCCCTGGACCAAAACCTTGACGTGGTGGAAGGGCTTGTGTGTTCTGATGACCCCTAGAGCTGTGCTGGCGGGTGTAATAATAATTGCTCCTGGTAGGGTCACCCATGCCAGATAGGTCGAAGGTTAGGAGCCAGACGAAAGGTAGTCCATGCAGGGTCTGTTTCTCAGAGGCGTCTGACCCCAGTGGGGGGGCAAGTAAGTGATGGAGTCATGTTAATAACACTATTGAGTAAGGCAATGGGAAACCACCTCAATTATCATCCCCAAGATTAACCTGATGGACTATACAGAGATTTTGAGTCCTGGCCACCACAGGGCTCGGCCCAATCAGCTGTTTGTCGTGCCCAGCAGTGGGGGAGGCAAGGCTTCCCTGGTCGTCATCCCACGAAACCTTTGCAAGGGAAAACCAGCAGCAGCAGGACAGAAGACGCAGGAGAAGAAGACCAAATTAGTTATAATACGAACGTGGAATCCTAGGACAATGATGAGGTCAGGGAAATAAGAGAATGTTAAGCGACAGATGGAAAGGGGAAATATAGATATTTTAGGTCTATGCGAGGTGAGATGGAAGGGTAGCGGGGATTACTGGAGTGATAAGTATAGAATAATATACAGCGGCGGGGACGAGAGCCAACGAGGGGTTGCCATAGTATTAAATGAAGAGGTAGGAAGAAGCATAGTAAACATAGAGCAGGTAACGGATAGAATACTACTAGTGGAAATAAAAGCAGAACCGACAAACTTGGTTATTTTTCAGGTATACATACCACCGAGCAACCATAAGGATTAAGAGGTCGATAGGATATACGATCAGTTAGAGGACATAATCGCGTGTGTTCCTGCAGGGAAACATTTTACAGTGATGGGGGATTGGAATGCGACGGTAGGCGAAGAAGGAGATGATGTTGAGGTAGGGGACTACGGTTTAGGCATGAGGAATGACTACGGGGAGAAGCAATTCAGTTCTGCAGGAGACAGGGCTTAGTCATCACCAACACGTGGTTTAGACACCGCAAATGATGCAGGTATACATGGAAAATGCCAGGTGACTCAAAAAAGTTTCAGCTAGATTAAATCCTGGTTAGACACAGGTTTAGGAACAGTGTGATAAATTCACACAGCTTCCCAGGAGCGGATGCGGACTCTGACCACAATTTAGGGGTTATGAAATGTAGCGTCCATTTCAAAAAGATAAGGCAAGGGTGGCAAGTCAGAAAATGGAATGCAGAAGCATTAAATGGTTTGAAAAGGAAGGAATACAAACAGGCGGTAGAGGAAATCATGGAGGATGGTAAAGAGCTAAGTACTATCCAAGAAAAATGGGAAAGTGTAAAGAGGCAAGTGGTGGAAGATGCAATGCGAGGATATGGAAAGTCTGCAGAGCAGTTAGAGATAAAGCGGGTAAGGTAACAGTTGACACAGGAAAGATCCAGGAGAGATGGAAGGAATATATAGAAGAACTGTATAGTATAGAGCCTAGACCAAAAAAGTTAGACATTGAAAAGTAACATGACGTAGAGGAAGATAGCTTCGGTCCAGGCATACTAGACGATGAGATAGAAAGGGCATTAAGGGAGATGAAACTAAATAAGGCCGTGGGGGTGGATAACATTCCTGCAGAACTTTTAAAAGGCTTAGGAAAATGTGGGAGAAAGAGGCTTTAGGGGCTGATCCGTAGTATTTATGAGGAAGGAATCTGGCTGGAAGACTTGGTGAGATCAGCTTCAGTTCCTATTCTGGAAAAGGTAAAGGCTACATCATGTGAGAACTACACGACGATAAGTTTGATGTCTCACGTAGCTAAAAATGTCCCCAGGATCATAAACAAAAGGATAGAGAATAGGGCAAATGATTACTTAGGGGAGGATCAGTTTGGGTTTAGGAAGGGGAGAGGTACGCGTGATACCATTGCAGTAATGAGATTATTAATCGAGAGGAATATAGAACACAACCAGGATGTATTTGCCTGTTTTGTAGCTTTCGAAAAAGCATTTGATAGAGTGAATTGGGAAAAACTAATGAGTATATTGCAGGAAATAGGAATAGATTGGCGGGAAAGGAGGCTAATCCGCAACCTGTATATGTCTCAGACTGCTCAGGTTTGAGTGGGGAATGGGGAGTCCGGTTCGGCAGGGTTAGGAAGAGGTGTAAGGCAGGGTTACCCATTATCACCGTTACTGTTCAACCTATAGTATATGCCGAGAAAATGATTAAAGAGTCAAGGAAAGAAATGCAGGTAGGAATGAAAGTGGGCAAGGAATTTGTTAAATCAGTTAGGTTTGCTGATGATCAAGCTTTAGTTTGTCAGTCAGCCAAGGGGCTGCAAGCATTGCTTAGTGAATTAGAAATTCAGTGCGACAGGTATGGGATGAGAATCAATATTAATAAAATAAAGGTTATATGATTTTCTAGAAAGATAAAGGCTGAGCTTAACATTAACATAGGAGGCCAAAAACTAGAGCAGGTAGAACAGTTTATGTATCTCGGTAGTGTTTTGGACCAACACAGTCTAAGTAGTAGGGACGTAAGGAGAAGAATTGAAAGTTGGAGAAAAATTGGAGAAAGAGGCTTTCACAAGGAGGAGGGAGTTTATGACAGGGACGTTAAGTAAGGATAATAAGAAAAGACTAGTAGAAACTTCGATATGGAGGATATATATGTACGGCGCTGAAACATAGTCATTGAAGCAGGAGGATAGATGTAGACTGGAGGCTTTTGAAATGTGGGTGTTGAGAAGAATGGAGAAGGTGAAATGGACCAAAAAGAAGAAAAATGAGGAAGAACTTGGTATGGTGGGCGAAGAGAAGGGTTTATTGGGAGAAATCCTATGGAGGCAGGAAAAATGAATGAAGGACATATTGACCAGCAAGGGGATGTTGAAGATGGTTATAAGAAGGGGAATGTAAGGCAAGCAAGGAAATAGATGGAACAGGATTGGGATGTTGGATGGGGTGAAGGGAGGAGGAAAGTACTCAGAGATGAAGAGGGACCTGATGTAGAGAAGGATGTGGGATTTTATGTTTTGATAGCAGTAATAAAATATCTATTTCGTAGTTATGTCCATTGAAAAATTTAAACCTTAACTGATGGATTACCTTAAAAAAAAATATATATATATATATATATATATATATATATATATATATATATATATATATATATATATACACACACCCACACACACACACACACATATATATATATATATATATATATATATATATATATATATATATATATATATATACATATATATATATACATATATATATATATATATATATTTACCTATTTATATATATAGGCATATATACCTCATATTTTTGGTAAAATAAATAAAGGTGACACAAAATAAATAAATATTACTTGAAGCAGGCTTCTGGAAGAGAAGGTTGTAAGTTTAAACAATGTACAATGTGCATGTCCTTTTAAGTGTTATCTATTTTAATTTAACCTCTATTGTGCCACAATTATACATCCAAGGTTTCACCAGATTCTTCATCAACGTTTGCAATGTCGCAAAAATTTGCAAAATGCCTCTGAAATGAGCACCAGAGTGTTTGCTCAAATGAGGTTACCTTGCTGGATTAGCCCAACCTTCCCCGTTAGACTTCTCCAAAGCATTATATTTTGCCTGCAATATTGAAAACAGTTGATTTATTGGTGTGCCATAAGAAGACTCCTGAACTCTTATTCTAAACACTATAAAGTTGAAGCAGGATATCACTTTCATATCGATAATAATAATGGCTCTTTCGATTGTACTCCTCACTCCGTAGTAGACACCTCAGCTATTTAGAGTCATTATGGCTGTTTATTAGATGCGGATATCTTTCATAGAGCGCCAATCACAACCTCCAGTGGAACTACAATATGGTGGGAAATTCAAAATTAAAATTTGTCCGCATTTAACCACCGTGCCCTATATATGTGTCTGTTTGTGGATGCGAATCATCTTTTATCACTAAAACACTTGAACAATTACTTCGTACCCAAATTCCACAGTCCAGCAATACAATTTTATGGCCTGTCGCTGGTCAATAGCTCGTTTCAATTTGCACCTGCACCATGTCACCCAACAGGGGTCCACTGATAAGACCATCAATCCTGAAGGAATGCTGAAATGCGAATGGCGCTTGGTGCATGTCGAAGATCAGACACTTGAGCCTAAGCTCTTTATGGTCTCAGTTATCCCATTTCCATTGCTTCAAGACGGTAGGTATGTTCATTTTATATTTACATTTGAGCCTACGGCAACGCATAGTAATGCCTGGGAAAACCTTTTACCCAAACTATTAATACATACCTTGCATATATTATATTGCTTTCCATTGACTGTCTAGTTACTTTAACTAATACTTTGAGCAAATACATGTGAATCTCTCAGTGCGTGTAAATTGGTATGTTTTCATCATTATTTTAACTTTTATTTTCATTCTTTTCAATGGATTTGCATTTTTAAAATCCCCCTGCCATAATCTATCTTTAGAGACTCTGGCAGTATTGTGTATGAATAGATACCCAGCGTGGATGCCATACTGAAATACTGATAGTGTTCTCTTTTCTGCGAGAAAAACTGTTCTTCAATGTTCAATTGCAGAAATAATACTTTCTAACTCGTTTCAGTTTGTACCGCAATAGTTTGTACCTTACCAAGTTTCATTTGGTTCATGGTTTTTGTGGTAATAATGCACTATAACAAGCAGCATGGAATTGGATCTTGTTTTTAACAATCCAACTGAACCGGCACTATTTATTTGTTTATTTTCAGTTTACTGGAAAAAGGTGATATGTTCCACCGTGCGAAATTGTGTTACCTGATGTTAAACACAGAGTTGTGACCGGAGAGAGAGTTGGCCTTTGCAATATTTTCAGAGGGGCGTTGTAGATTGTGGCACAGTTCAATGCCAAAACCAAGGTACTTCTCAATCTATGTGGTGTGAAGAAGAGAGGATTGATGGAGAGGAAAGGTTCCATTCGACGTTCTTTGTCTAAGAGTGGTATAGATTTATGCGGGGGACTTGAGAATGATACGACAGTCAAACAAAGTGCTTCAAGAGATGAGATGGGAATAAATCCATCAGGCACAGCAGTAGACATGCGTTAATGATGAAATTCATTCGGAAAAGGCTTGGTCAATTCACGTCCCGTATTGAAAAGTGTGGAGAAAAACATGGCCTCAACAAAATGCCATCAAAGGAAGAAATTAATTGGATTGGATACACAGCATTTAGGGTTGTCCTGAGGAAGAAAAGATCTTATTATCCAGTGATTCTGAAGACAATAGCTCGGATCCGCAAAAGTATAGCAAATGCTATACTGGATGACGAAATCGGTAGCCTGGAGGAAATAGGGTATTTGTGTCAAGCTGGTGAACATTAATTAAACCCTTTCCAATGCCGGTGCCATTATGCCATAATCCAGGTGGAGAAATTACTCACTGTATTAGGGCAATTAGAAAAGTAAAGTCCCATATTTTTTTTCATCAAAATCCAAATTTATTCTCAATTTTGTGTACAGCATTGGGAAGGTTTAGCATTTAGCTATTTTTCTACATAGTCGTCTTAATGATAACTCACTTTTGGCATCCTTGTAAGCAGCATTTTAATACCAGCATCATACAATTCTCTCACCGCGTTGCAAAGCAAACTGCGATGACTGCTTCTCCGATATAAAAATTCATACTGCCATTTAGTGGAAGTGTACGGTTGAATTGTATTATGGACAACGTAAATGTGCGGAAGTGGTGCAGGGAGTTCTTTTATAGCCAGGAAAATGTCCACGCTGAGCAGCGGTCCGGGCGACCAGGTTTACCATCGGAATCAACGGTGGCTCCAATTGACGAGATGGTGCGCAATAACTGGAGAATTACCCGTCGTGAGGTAAATAAAGGCCTTGTTGAAGAGAGTGGCAATTTTGTCATGCTGCAGATTGTTGTGTCGGAGGTCCTCGGATAAAACAAGGTGTCTCACCAAAGTAGTGTGTTTGCATCATGACAATGCAAATGTGTCACATGAAATGATCACCCTGCTCAAAGAATTTAGCTGCTGGGACATCATTGACCACCCTCCTTAAAGCCCAGACGTTGCCTCCTGCGACTATCACTTGTTTCCCACTCTCAAGAAACACCTTGGAGGACAGAAATCAAGTCAGACGAGGAAGTGCAAGAAGCAGCCGTCAGTTGGCTTAGTGACGCGGCGGGAAAAAGGTACGACACCGGTATTAAAAAGCTGCTTACAAGGATGTAAAAAGTGATTGATCGTCAAGGTGTTCATGCAGAAAAATAGCTAATTGCTCAACCTTTCTAAAGATGTACACTAAGTTGAGAGAATAACTTTGATTTGAATACCGTGCTGTAGATTGTCTCTTAGCTACGTTCATTAATATTCCTAAAGTTTAGTCATTGAAAATCAAGCCGCAAAAGACACTATTGGAACCATTAACACTAAAAGGACTTGGAAACCATGGATCACGGATGAGATGATTACAAAGATGGATGAGCGGCGAAAATGGACGAATATAAATACAGAATTAGGCAAAATGAAGTACAAAGAATTGAACAATAAATTGAGGCGGGCAACAAATAAAGCAAAAGAAGCATGGTGGAAGACACAGTGCGAGGATATGGAAAGTCTGCAGAGGAAGGGTGAAATCGGTGCGCTGTACAGCAAAGTTAAATCGTTATCGGGAAGTAAGAAAGGAAGAGCTTTGCTAACAGTTAGAGATAAGGCGGGTAAGGTAATAGTTGATGCAGGAAAGATCCAAGAGAGATGGAAGGAGTATATAGAAGAACTGTAGAGTAAAGAACTCAGACCAACAAAGTTAAAAATTGAAAAAGAAAATGACGTAGAGGAGGACAGCTTAGGTCCAGGCATACTAGACAATGAGATAGAAAGGGCATTAAGGGAGATGAAACTAAATAAGGCCGTGGGGGTAGATAACATTCCAGTGGAACTTTTAAAATGCTTACGAAAATGTGGGAGGAAGAGGCTATATGGGCTGATCCGTAGTATTTATGAGGAGGGAATCTGGCCGGAAGACTTTGTGAGATCAGTTTTAGTTCCTATTCCAAAAAAGGTAAAGGCCACGTCGGTGAGGACTATAGGATAATTAGTTTGATCAGCTCAGGTGCGAGTGGGGAACTTGGAGTCTGGTTGGGCAGTGTTAGGAAGAGGTGTAAGGCAGGGTTGCCCATTATCAGTGTTGCTGTTCAACCTGTATGCATAGGAAATGATTGAAGAGGCATGGGAAGAACTGGAGGGAGGAATGAAGGTGGGCGGGGAATTCATAAAATCAGTTAGGTTTGCTGATGACCAAGCTTTATTTTGTCAGTCAGCCAAGGGGCTGCAAGTATTGCTGAGTGAATTGGAAATTCAGTGCGAACGGTATGGGGTGAGAATCAATATTAATAAAACAAAGGTTATGCGATTTTCTAGAAAGAAAAAGGCTAAGCATAACATTAAAGTAGGATGGCAAAAACTAGAGCAGGTAGAAGAGTTTACGTATCTCGCTAGCGTTTTCGACCACACGTTCAAAGTAGTATGGACGTAAGAAGAAGAATTGCGCTAGGCAAAGAGGCTTTCACAAGGAGGAGGGAGTTGATGACAGTGACTTTGAGTAAGGATGTTAAGAAGAGACTCGTAAAAACTTTGATATGGAGCGTGTCTATGTACGGTGCGGAAACTTGGTCATTGAAGCAGGAGGATAGACGTA